>NC_092818.1:136991712-137076712 GCF_023375885.2 Dermacentor andersoni
CGTGAAAGATGACCCCTACTTAAGAATATTGTGCAGTAATACATGCAGGGTTTTTCCGTTCTCGTATTGTCTACCATGTTGCCATTCTGCCTTTATAATATAGCCGCAATGCAGACTAGCAGGTATCGAGCGCCTAAAGACTGCCCTCGTACTCAAAGGCCTCGCGCACAACTCCTCACCCTTACTTCCATTCAAGAGTTGGGGGACTGTCGAGGACATCATTAAGAAACGTTGACAGTTTGTGGAAGGTGACAGTCGGCACATGAGACAATTTGTTCGCATCGGTATGAGCCTTCAAAGAATGACACCGCAGCGTGCATTGTAATTGATGTGATGGAGTCCGCGTCCCAAATTTCAGACCCAGGTCTCGCATTGTAAGGACTCACCCTGTAAGACTGAAGTCAAGGCATTTCGCTTATATGTGCAGTCACCCGATAGTTGCCAGGCGCGGGCGTCGGCCGTAGGACCTACTGGACCTCTCTTCAACACCGGCCGACATTCTCGCCTTATCTCGTACCATCGCGTTTCATCAGAGCTCTTTCAACAACCAATTTATTTGTCCCGAAATTTGGCCTTCCTTTGAAGTACGTTACGGCTTTTTCATCATCATCATCATCAGCAGCAGCAGCAGCAGCAGCCTGGTTAAGCCGACTGCAGGGCAAAGGCCTCTCCCATACTTGTCCAACTACCCCCGTCGTGTACTAATTGTGGCCATGTCGTCCCTGCAAACTTCTTAATCTCATCCGCCCACCTAACTTTCTGCCGCCCCCTGCTACGCTTCCCTTCCCTTGGAATCCAGTCCGTAACCGTTAATGACCATCGGTTATCTTCCCTCCTCATTACATGTCCAGCCCATGCCCATTTCTTTTTCTTGATTTCAACTAAGATGTCATTAACTCGCGTTTGTTCCCTCACCCAATCTGCTCTTTTCTTATCCCTTAACGTTACACCCATCATTCTTCTTTCCATAGCTCATTGCGTCGTCCTCAATTTAAGTAGAACCCTTTTCGTAAGTCTCCAGGTTTCTGCCCCGTACATGAGTACTGGTAAGACACAGCTGTTATAAACTTTTCTCTTGAGGGATAAGTGCAGCGGTGGCGTAGAGGTAGAACAACCGCCTCGCATGCAAGAGGTCCGTGGTTCGAATCCCTGTGCCGCGCAATTTTCCACCGGAGTAAAAAAAAAATCCGCGTGTTGATAAAAATTGCATAAACAGGCCTAGAGTGTGGCCGTAAAGCTGTCTCGCAGCGTCTGGGACGCAGCAGTCTTCTTGTTTTGACGTCCGCGCTGCCTCATCTGCGTCATTGCCTATGGTACCACAATGGCCTGGTATCCACTGAAAAAGTGATATCACGGTCTTTTTCTCTGAAGTGATGGATGAGTTCCACAATTTGGCACGTCAACTGATCGTGAGTTCCATGTCGGAAAAATTACTAGACATCGTAAGGCCGGTCTTGAATCGCAGAAGACTTCCCATTTTTCAGGACTTTCTGTGTTGATCACATGAAGTGCATCGCGGAGAGCCGCGAGCTCCACAGCTGTAGACGTAGTGATATCGGAAGTCTGGAACCGTTGGGTTATTCTCCTTGTTGATATACCTACAGCGCCACCGGACCTGGTTGATGTAGTTGAGCTACTGGCATAGACATATGTGCAGTCGCTGTATTTCTCCTACAAGAGGAGCAAAGTAAGTTGCTTGAGTGCTGATGACGGCAAGTGCGACTTTATCAGAAGCCCTGGGATTGTGAGGTTTACTTGAATACGGCTCTCACAAAATGGAGGAATCGAAGGTCTTGCAGCAGGTGCGCACCCTGAAGTGAAAGAGGCACGGTGCGCGAAAACAGTTGTACTGAATGTCGTGTGGGGCCTTTCTACGGGGAGACTTGCGAGGAACCTAAACATATGGCAAATTCCCGACAGCCGTTTTTTTTTTTCGCATAAATAAAAAAAAGGGGTCCAGGAGAGATTTCTGTCAATAACAACCCCCAAAAATCTGTGACTTGTGCTGTACAAGATCAGATGTCCATCGTCGGATATGACGTATGGGGACATTGGTTTCCTGGTAAATGCCATCACTCCACACTTTTCACAGGATATTTGAAATCCTTCTTCTCGAAGGTAGAATGACGTTAAAGCACCTGCCTTCTGAAGCCGTGCGCGAAGCTGAAGTCGCGTCACACCCGACGTTGAAATACAAATGTGGTCGGCATAGATAGAGAGCCGCACGGTGCATGGAAGGATGTCAGCGAGTCCAATGAGTGTTAAATTGAAGATCGTTGGGCTCAGTACTCCACTCTGAGGAACCCCACGGTTACTATAATTCTGGTAGGTTGAAAGGTTGGGTCATCCTCCGTAAGTATGAAAAATTATCTTCTTTCTAGGTAGCTACTAATCTAGAAATAGATCTTGCCGCCAAGTCCTACTGCCTCTAACGTGCTGAAGATCGCTTCGTTAGTTACGTTATCATATGCTCCCTTAACATCCATAAACAGGGCAGCAGATAATGTTTTGCAGGATTTCTGGTGCTCGACATACGTCACCAAGTTGATAACGTCGTCTATGGAAGAACGGCCGCGCCTGAAACCTGCCATTGCGTCTGGATACACCTCGTAATATTCAAGGTACCATTCTAACCGTGCTAGAACCATTCTCTCCATTAGTTTTCCGATGCAGCTGGCAGGCGCAATCGGTCGGTATGATGCAATGTCTACAGACGACTTGTCAGGCTTGAGCAGTGGAACTAGGCGACTGGTCTTCCATTCCTGCGGAACCGTGCCTGTCGCCAGGAGCTGTTGAACAAGTGAAGAAGCGCTTTCCATGTCTATGATTCGTGACCATTACCATATCCAGAATTCCTGAATATGTCCAGGCTACAAGGCACGATGGCATTTTTTTTTGTTGTTGTCTATCTTTTAACGTAGCACAAACACATGCGCATTCTTGTTGTTATGTTGTTCAAGGAATGAAATCTGATGATAAAAGCGATGACTTAACAAATGAGCAACCCATTGCTACGTTTTAGGAAGTAAAAAAGAAAATAAAATATTTCAAGATCACGCCTGAAAAAAAACGCGAAACCAAATCTTGAGTTTTGTGCTTCGGCCATCTGGTGGGAGACTGTCGAACTCAGTCCTATGTGCCATCGAAAAAAAAAAAAGATGTCAAGCAGCACGGCATCAAACCGCTGCCAGCACGACGCAGAACAATAGGTGCGAGCGATTAAACGGCTCGGTCACGCCTTCGAGCGATTCCGCAAGTGATACGCTCGAGTCTTTATAGATACTGCGTGTATTTGCACGACTGTGTTTCAAAAATCTCTTTTGGGAACAGTGTTAGGCCATGCGTAGAGAGTCTAGATAGGCATCAATCGGAAGCCGAGTCTCCGAACTACATACGCTGTAGCGGCTATTACGATAGCAACCGTAGTTTTACCACGGCTACCGGTTGTGTCTCGAAAATAGAGTGCAAATTTTTGTCGTTTTCATAGGCTTCATTCCTGAATTTTTACCCACTCTGGGAACAAAATTCTAGCTTTCCATAGTGTGATCACTGCATTTGTCTCATGTGCATTGTCTTCTAGAACATATCTCTCTCCCGTCTTTTTCAATAATTGCCCTACAGCTTTAATTATTCACAAAACCCCGCTGGTTCCATCGAAAACGCGCTAGCTTCGTGCCGCGGCCGCTTAGGGCGCTAATCGGTACGTGTTCACAAAAGCTGGATATGATTTTAAAACATACCTTAACCTGCACAATATCTTGATAGCTATGTACATGACAAACGTCTGTGCAGTTCCGGAATTCTCAGAAGAAATGTCGGTGCGTGGGATCTCTCACATCGTATTTGGCAATGAGAACAGAGTGCTCTTCTTCATGAAATAACATTTACGCATACCGTTTCCTTGCTAGGCACTTAGCCAGGGACATTATATTTAAATTTAATTCCGGAGTATTATGCGCCAAAACCAATATCTACTTATGAGGCACGTCATAGTAGGGGACTCCGGATTTATTTTCACCACCTGTGGGTTTTCACATTAAACAGCACCAAAAACACATGGACAAGGAAGAGCACCCTTTGCCGTGCATGTAACTCTAACTACACGAGCGTTACTGCATTTCGTCCCCGTCGAACTGCTACCGCCGCTGCTCGGATCGAGCCCGCTCAGCAGCACAGCGTCATATCAGCTGAGCTACCGTGGTGGGTGCACTTAACCAGCGACATTGTTACTCGAATAGTATCGATGTACACACCTGACAACCATGCACGCTTCCACCGGAACGCGTGCAGTTTTCGCGAACATCGCGAGTACACCCGGTGCAAAGAGAGCTGCTTGCCTAAGTGAACTTCTGTTAAGCAGAAAGCATGCTAAGAGAGCAGTTTCGTCTCCACAAATCTGCATTTGTGATAACGTGAGCCGGAGTTCGCTGGGCTACGTACCTCTGGTACCTTTCTTCTGCTATATTGTGCTGCTTCACTGTTTAGGTTCGTCTATTAATGGAACGCAGTTATTAGAGGCCACTTTTTTGCGCAATGGTGGTAATAGCCGTCTTTACATGAATGCGACAGTAGCGTATCGTAGCACATAACTGTAAGTACTACGTGACAGCGTTACATATCGCACCCGCCCCCCTTCCTTCAAGACGAATCACATTATGTTCCCGGTGATTTGCGTTTCTCCGGTCAATGGAAGAGAGTGCCCAGCCGGCGGCCGACTCACTTTTCCTCTCTCCCTCGATGCGACGCGACAGTGTTAACACGCGCAGCGTGAGACGACTTTCTCCTTCTCCTACTCCCTTCTCCTATCTAATGAACGCGATCCGCCTTCCTGGAGCAGCACTGCCTTTTACTTGGATGCGACGCGATCAAACTCTAATGCAATACGCCCCTTGCTGCATTCGTGTAAACCCCGCTCCTATCACCGTGGTGGTGGTGAATAGCACGGTACAACCTGCTGTGGTGGAGCGAAGGTCTATTTATATAACATGGATCGCGAAAGCTAGAACAAAAGGTGGTCTCAAAACATAATGGCAGAGACATGATGGAGTGGAACCGAGTCTATAAACTCTACGGTAGAAAACATCTGAAGCGCGAATATACATGGGCGGGGGCCACCAAATGAAAAAAGAAAAAGAAGAGTCATATGCGAGAAATATGTTCCAAGATCATTAATCGAATATTGCTAAATACATTAACGATTCTCTTTGAGGTAACTTTAGCACAAGAAACACACAAATGTATATTTTTTTATATTTTACAGTGTTTTTGGCGACACCTACAGACCAGTGCTTCTGCAACAGTAAATAGCGGAACTGTGCAAGACTATGCACAGATAGCATATGTGTCGTGCAGCATGACATGGCTCACATATCGTGGCAGTTTCGTCCGTAGTTCTGTTATTCCTTTGTGTTTGTTCAAGCCGTGGTGTGCGTTTCACTCGTTGCACATGAAACTTCGCCTGAGCTAATGCATGCATGGCTTTATTAGCAAACTGAATTGAATTCTTGGGTTTTACGCGCAGAAACCACGATTTGATTATGAGGCACGCCGCAGTGGGACACTCCGGATCGATTATGACAACCAGAGGATCTTTAACGTGGCTCCAATGAACGCGGTACGGGCGTTTCACAGCGAACACGTTAGTCTCTAGTTGGTCGTGATTTTTCGTGGCGTGCTGGAAAAGGCGTTTGTGTTTGAGTTTCCGCGTAACAGAATTATGTGTTCTCGTGTATTGTAATTACATTCAGATGCTATCATAACGCTAGGTTATGTGTAAGTCGTACTTTAAGAATTTTCTGGCGCATTTTACTTGGAGAAATTCAAGTATTTATTAACGCACTTGCGTTAGGCGGAAAGCCTACAAGAATGGACATGTGTGCTGTTCTCTGGTGGTGGCTGCGTATGGCGCGACCACCCGTTTCCTACCTTGAGACGAGTATATGTACTTACGAAGAGTGCAGAGTCTAGGTTCTCGGAGGGCTAATCGCTTTGTGTGCGCTCTGTTCTCGCCACTTAGTTCGCGTCGAAGCGACACGCAGCACGAAGGTCAACTCGCTCAACGCTGCTGCTGCCGCTGCGCTTTCTCCCTCCAGCGTTTTTACAAGAGTGTACGCGGTCATCGAGTGAGATGCGTTCGTGTTTGTTTGTGCGAGCGTGACATCATGCTTATTAATTTAGTAAACAAATGTTTACAAGTTTATATGGTCGATAAGGCTATTATCCTTACTTCGTGTAGATGTCTACTATTATGCTATCGCAATCGATGCTTCGCGTTTCGGGCAATACTGCGACACTTTGTATTTTCCCCCCATCAAAATGCGGCCGCCGCGGCCGGTTTGATCTCGCAACCTCGTGCTCAGCAGCACAACACCATCACCGCTAAGCGACAGCGGTTTATTTTATTTGCAAGCTAAGGCTTGACTGCAGATGGTTCGTTATCGCGCATCTTGACGCTGCTCTAACCGACGTGCTGTGTCCTGCCTCGACGGTGAAGCCAGAGCTCTACGAGTAAAAAAAGACGCCATGCTAGGACTGTTCCCTCTACCTATAACACACGTCAGAACACTACAGGCAGCAATACCGGTACGTTAAAATGCTTGTAAGTAAGGCGGTGCGCAATATCTTCTCTGATAGCCGTTCGCATAAATCCATGGTAATAAAAATATGTGAATTCTGGGCATTTACGTGCCAAAACAACGCTATGATTATGAGACACGCGGTAGTGGAAGATTCCCGATTATTTTTGACCACCTGGGGCTCCTTATTGCACACCCAATTCACAGTACATGTGCTTTCTTGCATTTTACCTCCATCGGAACGCGTCCGCCGTGGCCGGGATTTGATCCCGCGCCCTCGATGCATAGCAGCTCATGTGGGGTTCTCACCCGTGCTCTTGGGACAAAGGAACGACAACACAGTAGCGCAAACAATCACAAGGGCATTTATTGCACCTTTCATAGACTAATACCTGCTAGCCGAGTTGCTATCCACAAAACACGCCAATGGCCGCGCGACAATACGTTCGAATATGAATTCGTTCGAATAGGAGAGGTGGTGTTCTTGCCGTATATATATAAAGAGTTGTTATCCACAGTGTGTGTTGGACGAAATTTCTGTAACAAATTGCAATGTTGAGTGTTTGGTCGTATCACTGTCCAGTGTCATTGTAGCTGTGGTATACAGACCTCCCGCAGGGAACAAACTACCTTTTTTTCAAGTTTCTCGAAAGCTTAGTCTTGAACCTCGCCAACCCCGTTGCCTTTTGTAATAATGGATGACAATAACATTAACCTCATGCACGATGATCACTGTACGCGCGAATTTATTGGCCTTATAGCATCTTATGGTAGTTTAAATACTATAAACATGCCTACTAGAATTAGCGTTGCTACAGCTTCCCTACTGGATGTTTCTGTCACAAATATGGTGTCTGCAGAAACGGAGTCTGGCTTGTTATCTTCTGAAATCAGTGACCACATCCCCATTCTTTTTCTTCCTGTGAAATGCATTAAATCAGTATCAAAAAATGCCTCGAGGGTAACTAGGGTCATTTCCGATGAAAATCTCGCCAGATTTATGACTCTTATTCAGAATATGTGTTGGGAGAACGTATACAGCATATCTGAAGTCAACGCGGCGTATACTGCTTTTCTTGCCAAGTTCATGAAATGTTATAATGCTGCGTTTCCTGCAATCGAGGCAAAACACAACTTCCGAAAATCTAGAAAGCCGTGGGTTGATAAAATGTTATATAACAAGATACGTATTAAAAATAAAATGCATCATGACTTGGTACGCACTCGCGATGCAGCCCTTTTTAGAGAGGCAAAAATTTTGGAATAAACTAAATAAAGACCCCAAGTCTGCAAAAACAGCTTACTATACAAATCGGTTCTCCAGAATTTATAATGAGCGTAAGAAAGTTTGGAGTGAGATAAACGAACTGTTAAACAAACACAAGTACAGGGACCACTCAGAAATCGCTGCATCTAATTCCCAAGCTAGCGGAACTCAATTAGCTAAGACGATAAACCACTTCTTCATAGAAGCTGGCAAGCCTACATTAGATCAAGTTCTCTCTAATGCTCCCGTATGCAACCTCATTATCACTTTACCTAACTCTATTTCGTTGCTGCCTGTGATCCCACAAGAAGTAGCTACCTACATTGGGAAAATAAAAAAAAATTTTCAGCAGGCCATGACGACATCAAAGCGATACCATTGAAGTATGTATCTGCATTAATATGCGAGGTTCTAGCGTATATTATAAATCTGATGTTCACAAGTGGTGCTTTCTCTGATGAATTGAGGATTGCTCGTGTTTGTCCTATATATAAAGGAGGAAATAGAAATGAAATCACGAACTATCGTCCCATCTCCATGTTATCAGTGTTATCGAAGGTATTCGAAGGAGCCATTCATAGCACATTAGAAAAGATCTTAAGCGTTCATAACATTATTAACGCCTCTCAATATGGCTTTTTGAAAAATAAATCGTCTGAGCAAGCTTTACTCGCCGTTAAAGATAGATCATTGACAACATTGAATCCAGAGCATACACTCTCGGTCTGTTCTTAGACCTCCGGAAAGCTTTTGACTGTGTACAACATGAAATTATTTTGAGTAAACGGAACAGTTACAGGATACGCGGAATAACTCTAAACCTGTTGAAAAGTTACCTAAATAACAGAATAGAATACGTTAAATGGAATAATTTTGTTTCGAACCGTTTGCGCATTACCCAAGGGGTTGCGCAGGAATCTATATTAGGTCCGCTTTTGTTTTTATTGTATATAAACGACATCTGTAACATACCTGATTCTGCAGACTTGGTTATGTACGCTGACGATACAAATATTTTTTTTACATCACGTACTCTGCCGGAATTAGAAACTATCGTGAACGCTTATTTGTAAAATTATACGCTTGGATGCAGGTGAATAAGTTTAGTTTAAGCTTCTCAAAAACCAGGTACATAATTTTCAGACCTATTAATGCCTCTGTTCATTACACTTAACCTAATATACGCCAACACAAAACTTCAACAGGTAACAACTCAGAAGTTTCTTGGTGCCTGGTTTAATGAGCATTTATCATGGAACACACATATCTCAAAACTTCTTACGAACCTTAGTAAAACTGTTGGTTGTCTTTACCGGATCAGCGATCTCTTGCCCGTTTCTCTAAATGTGTCCATATACTACGCACTATGTTTTCCAAATTGTCCTATTGTGGACTGGTCTGGGGCACTACAACAATAAGTAATTTTCAGTAGTTATTGCTTTTGTAAAAGAAGGCATTGCGGGCTATTGAGGGTTGCCATGGTAGGTATCATGGTAGGTACCATGGTAAACGTATAAGACAAAGGTGGAAGAGGCATGCAAAGAACGATTTACCGGCACCATTGAAAACCTTATTACAAGTGTACTGGAATCGTCTAAGTACACATTTACATCCGCTGAAAAACGTACGGATTTTGACATGGAACTTGAGCGATTTCGAACGATTCGCAGAAGAGCCGAGAGGCGATACAGGCGCACGAAGTCAATCCATGACCTTAGAATCGCTCGACGTATACAGAAGAAAATCCAACGTCGTATGGACAGGTTGGAGGAACAACGGTGGAAGACGTTCTGCGAATCACTTGACCCCCGCAAGCCACTGCCTATCATATGGAGGACGGTGCGCGGCCTTGACTCGTCTCCACAGCAACGACACCCATTCTCAGCCCTAGCCCTCCATCAAGGCCGCTCACAGGTCGATATAGCCGAAGATTTCTGTCTGAAGATTGCGGGCAGTGTGGTCACCATCAATAGTGAAATTCTGCGTGAGGTTCCTGCGACACGCTTCCCAGAATTGAATGTGTCCTTCTCACTTGAGGAATTGGACGCTGCTCTGGCCTCATGCAGGCGCTCATCGTCGCCAGGACCAGACGGCATCACCTACGCTGCTTTATGCCACCTAGGTGAAGATGGCCGAAGCAGACTGCTGGAATGTTATAACCAGTCATGGAATGATGGCGTCGTTCCTGAGCGGTGGAAGTCCAGCCGCTTGATACCACTCCTGAAGCCTGGAAAGTCGCCACTTGACCTAGCGTCCTACCGACCCATTGCGCTGTCCAGCTGTGTTGGGAAGGTCATGGAAAGAATGATTCTCACCCGCCTAGAATGGTATCTTGAGCGCCACAACGTATACCCCGATGCCATGGCTGGTTTTAGAAGAGGCCGTTCCTCTATTGACAACGTCATCGACCTAGTCTCGTCTGTACAACAGGAAACACACCACAAGCGTATATCGGTTGCGCTATTCCTCGACGTGAAAAACGCCTATGATAATGTAACGCATGAAGCCATCCTTGATGCCCTGGAAAATAATGGAATAGCTGGACGCATGTTTCGGTGGATTCGGAGCTATCTATTCAAAAGATCCTTCTTTGTGCACAGTGCAGATGGCCGAACTGCTGACCATTACACTTACCGTGGCGTCCCTCAGGGTGGGGTTCTTAGCCCCACTTTGTTCAACCTTGCAATCCTTGGCCTTGTCGACGTTCTACCACATACAGTAAACCTTTCCATATATGCTGACGACATATGCATATGGGCCTCGGCAGTTACACGTCTCCAGGTGCGTGCAAGGCTCCAAAAAGCAGTGACCCTAACATCATCGTACCTGCGTGCGCAAGGCCTCAGCATTTCGACCGAGAAGTGCGCCTTAGTCGCCTTTACCCACAAGCCCATGACCTGGTACCCCATTTCTATTGACCACCAGCCAATTTCCTACGCAAAAACTCACCGATTCCTAGGCGTTATTATAGACAGAGACCTTTCATGGAGCCCCCACATCACATATTTGAAGAAGAGGCTTACTTCTATCTCCCATATACTAAGGTTTCTTGCCGGTAAAACGTGGGGCACATCCGTGGCATCTATGCTTCAACTATACAGGACGCTCTTCCTGGGATACTTACGATACAGCACATCAGTGCTGTCCAATGCTAACAAAACTAACATCCATGTCCTACAGAGCATTCAAGGCCAAGCCCTTCGAACATGTCTGGGGCTACCTCGAAATGCTTCAACCGTGGCAACAATTGCCACCGCGAGAGACCACCCAATAAGGACCTATATAGATATCGACGCACTCCGGGTGCATGTTCGCCATATATCCAGAGTCCCTGACCACCATCTCGCTCGCTTGCCTAAGAAAAGACCCAGGGCAGCGTTCTCCAGATCAATTGCGGCTAACCGGCACTCTTTGTCTTTCAGGCACTCACCCGCAACAAGAACGCCGTCCCCTATGTGGTGCTTGAAGAAGCCTCCAGTGTACCTTGCTGTTCCAGGAATAGTGAAGAAAGCTAGCCTGACCACCTCGGCTCTCAAGCAGATCACATTGGAACTTCTGCATTGTTCATACGCTAACCGAATTCATGTTTACACGGATGGTTCCGTTTCGGAAAATTCTACGGGCGCCGTTGTTCTACCATCTCAATCGGTCGTCATAAAGTTTAAGACATCACACGTAACGACATCTACAGGCTCTGAACTGGCCGCTCTTCGCGCTGCTGTCGAATACATTGAAAAAGAACCGCCCAACAAATGGGCAATATTTTGTGACTCGAAAGCAGCCCTCCAGAGCTTGCGAAGTTTACGACGTGGCAATTATGAACAGCTGGTGTCACAAATCAACGAAACCTGCCATTGCGCTTCTGAAAGAGGACATGATATCATATTTCAGTGGCTGCCGGGACATTGTGGCATCGTTGGTAATCACCTCGCCGATGACGCTGCCCGACGCGCCCAGGCTGCCTCACCGACACTCCTTATACCTTTATCCAGAGTCGATGCTGCAAGAGAGCTTCGAAATCTCGCTCGTACAATCACGTTAGGTTGCTGGCATACACCACAGAACTCTAAGTGTCGTTTACACAGCCTCGACCCATCACTGAAACTTACATTACCAGCGAACCTTCCACGACGTGACGCAATACTGCTGTGTCGGCTGTGGGTAGGAGTAGCATTCACCAACTCCTACAGCTAACGTATTGGAATGGCGGATTCACCAATGTGCGCTAAGTGCAAGTGTGAAGAGACCATCAGTCACCTTCTGTGCCACTGCTCTCGCTTCGATAATCAACGCGAGACTCTCCAGTGTGCCTTAAATAGAATGGATGACAGGCCATTTACGGAAGCGAAGATCTTGGGAGCCTGGCCTCACAGTTCATTGGCCCAGAAAGCAGTTCGAGCGCTTTTTCGCTACCTGAGGGCAACAGACTTGAGTGCCCGACTGTAGACATCCTACACCTAATTTCTCTCTCTCCCTCTTTCACTCCCCATTCCCCTCCCCACGTGTAGGGTAGCAAACTAGACTCAGTCTGGTTAACCTCCCTGCCTTTCCGTCTTCCCTTCTCTCTCTCTCTCTCACCATGGTAGGCCGGAAAACCTACCAACGTTACCACTCTATCATGGGCATAATTTACTTAAAGCAAACCATGTTTACATATTTCGCCTGTCACAGTACATCAATCGTAATCGTTTGTATTCCATTGCTCTAAACCGCCCTCCTACTACATACCCCCTTCGGCAACACAGAAGCTTGGTCCCTAAAACGAGGACAAATTACGGTAAACAAAAACTCGATTGCCAGATTCCAGACGTTCTCAATAACCCATCTTTATGTGTGATGTTAGATCTCCCTAAGAACAAATTTAAAAAAGACATCAAAAAAAGAGAGAGAGAAAATGATAAATGAAAGGTAGGGAGGTTAACCAGGACTGAGCCCGGTTGGCTACCCTACACTGGGGAGAGGGAAAGGGGGACGGAAAGATTAAAAAAAAAAAAAGAGAAAGTCCACTGGAGATATCAGTCGGTCACTCAGTCCGGATCACAGACGTTGACTCAATCCGGTCGCTTTCAAATATCGCAGCAGCGCTTTTGTGGCCTTTTGTAGCTGTGATATGCGAGGCCAAAGACATCCAAAAGTTACTAATCAGCACTGACTCAATATAATCTCACTTTTTTACTTAGCGAAGCATCTCTTGTTTTCGCGTCAAGTTGTTTGTGTGCGCGTTTTCTTTAGTGACCTCATGCCATGTTTATACACTGCCTTTGATTTATGGCACACTGTCTTTGTATCAAAAGTAATATTTTTCACGGTAATACTGTCGTTTGATGCAATGCATTTTCTTCACTATCATACTATGTTAAAATTTATTTCTGTGTTGCTCACTACTGTAACGATTGTTTTGGGAAACTGTGACCTCGTCAGGCTTTACCGCCTTTTGTCGCAGTTCCCTCTTTCATCTTTGAAGGAAAATAAACCTCAACCTCAACAAATCGAGGAAGTCCGACTCACCGCGAGCGGATAGCGAGCGAATATGTTCGACCCATGCTGGACACCCACGCCTGGTCGTTCACGTGTACGGTCACGCGAACGGTAGCGCCTTGGAACGATCGTATTCGCCCATTCCGGTATAGGCTTCGCGAGACGGTCTCGCAGAAGCAAGGATCGGCGCACGCGCGGAACGTCGGCGCCGCTTGCCGAACCCGAGCCTAAGAGGAAGAGCCTTCTCCTTTTTGCGACCAAATAACGCCGCCGCTAGATGGCGTTAGCAGAGCAACACTCGCGCCATTTTTCGTAATGCGCTTCAACCAGACCGACTGCCACCGGCACCAAGCCACGCGGAGAAGCCGGATTAAAGGAGACGCGAGGCATACGGGGAAAACAACATATCAGGGAACGCGTGAGAGTCGGGCATCCCCACACTCAACACCGAAGCCACTACGCCCCCACGGTGGGTATACACATGGTATTACCGAGCATTGTACGGGCTTTAATGATTCTGCGAATAGGTTTTGCATACATTACTACTTTATGCCTTCGTTCTGGCCACACTACTTTTTACTCGTTTATCTATTTTTATCCATCTTGTTTGTCGACGTTTATTAGGCTATGACCGAAAAATATAAACTTGTTTCTGAAACATCTCTGGCACTGTCATTCATTCCTATTTTATTTGCTCGCACTCTTAAGGAAAGTGCGCAAGAAAGTTTAAAGACACGCTCGCGCGTAAGCTGAGGCGAGATGCTAGCTCAGATAATAAAAAAAAATACTTGGCGTAGTGGTCGAAATGCAGGACCTAAAAGAGATCATACATTCTCGCCAGTGAGTGACCATAAGATCACGACGTAACTTCCACTTCTGGGCGTGCCACCATACATTTTTTTTATATTGTTTGCTGCATAAAGTTGTTCCTTGTACACGCAGATGGCGACAGTTACAATACGCAGCCATCTGCTCGACATCTGAGCTTCTATATGGGAGCTTCGTTACTAATTTGTGTATACCTTGGTGGAGCGGCGAAACCGGAACGAAATGTCTGGAATTTCAATGCATGTGTCGACTGCATGCGCAAACACTCCCGCACGTCCATCTGCTAGGATTGCGGCGCTCTTTCTACACACGCGTATTCTCTGTTTTCATAATAGGGAGCTCCTCTCAAAGCTTTTCAGCTTATTTCTTTGCAAACGCCCACTACTATGAATGAAATCCAAAGCCACGGACAGCCGAAGCAAGAGAAGTTTGCGGTATCATTCGCTCTCAGCATGCGAAAAGAAAAACTGCAGCTTTTCGCCATTCATATTTTAAGAGATGAAACGTAAAAGTAATCAATATTGGCAAAAGCAAAGGTCCACATATAAACTCGCTTGACGGCAATAAGTGTTCTGCCATTTCAGAATGCAAACTCTATTGCATTGCGCTGTCACCAGCTTAAAGGAGTGTGACGCAGGCCAATACAGCTGAGCGGAATCTAAGGTTGTTTCAAAAGTGAAAGAAACTTGCTGCATTTATACATCGTAATTCTGAGTGCATAATAAAGTTCGTGGCATGTGTGTTGGAAACTCGAATGCACCTTTAAACAACCATGAATAAATGCGATGATTAGGCCTGTATCGCCATTATTGTAATGCAGGGCTCAGCAAAAACCGAAATCACCTTTTTTTTTCTGCAATATTAGAGCCCTCACCATCAACACAACTCGCCTATTCATTATGTCAAAAGAGTAAGGCAGCAAAAATTAACAGGACACGCTCTGTGTGACGATTCGTAAAGGTTTGATATCTCTCTACACTTGTTTATATTCGATGAAATTAACATTCGATGTAATACTCTTGCGCACCCTGCAAAAAAATAAAAATAATAACCAGTAGTACACTACGAACGCAAATGAAACACTAGTTGATTGGATTCTGCGCTGAAATAAAACAAGAAAGTCGGTAGTTTCGTTAATAAAGAACAACCATGCATATTGTAATCTACTCGATACAAAGTTTATTTTACAGTCTCTTTTTTCATTAGTAATCATAAATTCTACCACGCGAAGTTCAACGACGACCATATGGCTCTGAAATTTATATTTTCATGAATGCATGTGTTGCGAAACTTCAGTAGCATGACTTGTAAGATTGCAACAATACCGAAGAATACAAAATGCAAAAGTCAACGTACGGTGACGTATCTACTGTGTGAGGCTGATTCAGTCCTTCTGTACCGGATCATATGTAATGAGGGAGCTTGCGATCGTATCAAAAAGGCCTAAACGCTGTTCCTCCGAATGCTTTTGGACTAATGAGAAGTCATCGAACTACAGCTGTGTTGTATAAGCTCAGGCATGAACCCTTAACGCTTGTGCATATGGGTGTTATGAGTAGAGCTTTTTTTTTCTTTTTTTACTTTACAGTGTACATGAACCTTTATTAACGTGAATGCATAAAGGTCATTTCTCCTGTGTGTTTCGTTTTGTTGTTTACATTGTCTTTTGTAGACTTATGTTAGTGTGCTTGTGAGAGAGAAATAAAGTTTAATGGCAGAAAGGTGGAGAGGTCGGCCGGAGTGAAGTGCCTCTAGCCTGCTACTCCACGCTGGAGAAAGGGTTTGGGGAATAACAGAGGTGGGATGGGAAGAGGAAGGAGGATGGTGGAACGGCAAATACGATGAGGGCTGCACATCATACTGTACCTGTGCATTATGTACGAGTACACTTCACACCACAGCACAGTCATCTTAGCGAGCAGAGTTAGAAGTTGCTGCAATGTAGCCAGGAGACTGTCTATAGCGTTCATAATTTTTACCGCTGTTAGCGCCACTGGCGTACTTAAACCAGACAGTAGCAGCTACATGTGTATACGTATATATGGAGAAATTGTTTCTTACAATTTCGCAACTCAGTTTCCCATCTGTGCGCTGTTATAAAAAAAAAACGAAAAATCAGCGCTCCTTCCAGTCCGTGAAGATGGCTGAACAGTGCAGCTGTGTTAGTTACACCGAGTGTTATACACCAAGCAAGTCAAACTTCGCAAGCAGTCTATATTGTAAATCTTGTGTTTCACCATTCTTTCACTTCATTTTCGCTTTTGCATGCTTTAGGAGCGCTTTTTTTTTTTTTTGCGGCATCTCTGGAATCTGGCGTTAGGCATCTCTGGCGCGCAGCTCGGGATGGGCCCCACGGCGACGAGCCCGTTCACGAGCGAACTCTCGCTGACGCTCGCGGTAGGGAGCTTCTTCCTCAGGCGTATGCACTACTCGTGGTCTTCCCATAGTTGGAGCTGGGATGGAATGTGCGGAACCACTAATCCAAAGCTCCGTATATTGGGCGCAAGGCCCACTACTGGAGATGTGGGCGCTGCAATCGTTGCATTGGTTTGACTCAAGAAGACCTTCTGCCGGGATTTTCACCATGACAGCGCATGTTCAATGACAGCGCACGTGCAATAACGTTCCTGGTGGTTTGTCTCTGAAAATATACTTAGTTGCAAGTGAGCGCCTTTCCTGTCTAGGCCCCCCTTCTTCCGCAACGCTTCTGCATGCGCTCCCCTTTGCAATAATCATATCAAACCAACTAGCCCAACAGCTTACTTTTCTAACGCTACCATTTCTCTTTCTTTCCTGGTTTTTGCATTTTCGAATTGAACTTAGTTGACAGTCAGCGATTGTCTTAATGCGCATGTTTACTACCAACGAAATTGGGTAACAGCGTTGGGTATCTCTCATTGCCCAGTGGATATCTTCGCATGTAAGGGTGGCCGGAAACAAGGCTGATCGGCTGGCTTCAACTTGAGCTCGTAACGACTGTGACTGCCCAGAAATTTTGTGCAAGCTTGATGTCGCTAGTCCGCCGATTCATCGCCCCCTCCTCAAGCAGCGCTCAGGCCAGCCTGCCACAAATGGAACGTTACCACCTGTGTTAGCGGTAAAGGCTCGCCTCGTGGCGCGAGCACAACTAATCAAGCTGAGGGTTGGCTGTGTGAAGGGGTGTGAACGTTTACACCCGCAAGGATGAGTGGGCAGTCTGTCGTGTACGCCTTGTGATTGCTGCAAAACACTCCAGCCCCTGCTATTGGAGTGTCCCGCTTTCACTCCGCGGCGCACGTTACTGGTGAGGGACACCTTGGCCTGCGGTGTGCGACACTCGACGATTGTTTGTACCCCAGTGGTTTGCGTCTGCACGTGATCAAGCTCATCGCGCTATCTTTACTTTTCTATAAGTAACTAACTTAGGTTCCCGTTTCTAGCTTATTTCTTTTGTTTTCACATCGCGAAGCCTCCAACATTACTGGCTCTATTTTTTAACATTGTCTTAGTAGCCTGGCCCGCAATGACCGGCCCTGCTGTGCGTAACCTATATCTACTGTGTGTTTGTGCTTTCTGCGTTATTCTTTAAGACCTGCCATCTTGTGTTTCTTTTCTCTTCCCTTCCCTTCTCCCTATCTTCCATTTCTACGTTTCTGTCTCATCCTCCTTTCTGAAGAGAAGGCAGGCGTTGTGCCCCTTCCCCTGGCAATTGCCGGCCTGCTGCTCGCTTTCCATTTCCTGTTAAGCGTATGCAATGGCGCGTGTATTCCATGCAGAAGACGACAATTGGGGCATTAACGGACTCCTTCTAGTGGGTTACTGAGACTGGGCGAGGACGAAGAATACGTGCCTCTGGTTTCTTTCTTTTTGAATAGGTTGTCCTGTTGTTCTAGTGGAACGTCTCCCTGTCTTCTGTTCGCGTTGTACCACGACACTGGTGGAAGTGCTGGCTACTGAGCTCGCCTGACGCTCCGGAGTCCTTCTGGGAGTCGTTCATCTAGCCCGGACGCATTGTAACCAGTTACGACACCCGTGCATCGCTTTAGTCATCGACTGCTAGGCCTTGCCCCGGAGTGCCCCACTCTTCAACCACCTCTCTCCAGGAGCTGCACACATCAAGCAATGGCCGAAACCAGCCCCCTGCAAGCACCCCAAAGCAGCCGGTTTCCCAGTCCACAACAAGTAACCGTTCTGCATCCGCTGGTTCCCGATATCGCGGTGCAGTCTTCGAAGACATTGAAGACTGGCTTGACAAGTATGAACGCGTCGCACAGATTAACGTGGACAGTGCAGCAAGAGCTCTCCCACGTCTATTTCGCCCTTGACGACAGCGGCCGTACTTGGTACGAGAACCGTAAAGCTAGCCTAACGACATGGAATGACTTTCAGCAGAAGATCACGGATACTTTTGCAAATGCCGACCAACGCGACCGCGCCCAGCAGATGATGGAGCTACGGGTGCAACAACCTAATGAGTCGGTCACGATGTTGGCGGAGGACATGGCCCGCCTCTTTCGTAGAGCCGACCCGAATATGACCGAAGATAGAAAGTTGCGCTACCTCATGCGAGGTGTAAAAGAGCAGTTGTTCGCGGGGCTTGTGCGGAATCCACCAATCACCGTCGCTGACTTTATCAAAGAAGCTACGGCTATTGAGTGGGCCCCTCATCAACGGTGCAGGCAGTGCGATCGACTGTCCACCAGCACCACAATCAATGCCGCCGCAGGGACTGCCGAGTATCGGAAACCTCGAGAGCTCGTCAGAGCGGAAGTGCAAAAGTTTCTGACACCGACATTGGATAGACCCATAGCATCAATCGCCGAAGTGGTGAGCGACGAAATCAGGCAGGTGTTCCCGGCAGCCGATCTTCAAGAACACCAGCGTCCCATGACTTAAGCCGCCGCTGTCAGATGTCCACCACCCGTTACAACCACACCGCTGTACCACAAGGGGCCAGCCGCTCCTTGGTCGCCGCTGCAAGAGGAGGCTTCGAGGCGCGTACCCGTTATGCCGCTGCAGTCATACCACCAGCCGTCGTTCGCCGCGCCTTAGTCAACGCGGCAAAACGACGCTACGGGACGGCCGCAATTTCGGAGAACCGACGTATGGCGCACCGTCGATAGACGGCGACTTTGTTTTCACTGCGGAGGCGCAAGCCATATTTCGCGTCATTACTGGCATCGCGACACATCATTTCGACCTCATCGTCCGTGGTCGTATGGTCGACGTGCGAATGACGATTCCACGCTACGCCCGGGCGACGACGCTGCTTTTCAGGAACGTCAATAGCACACCCGAATGACGAATCCGTGCCCAAAGATAGGTCCGATTTCGGCCGTCAGTCGCGCTCTGCAACCCCTCCACGTCAGATAGCTTCACCTACTGGACGTACTTTCGCTGACCTCCGAGTACGAAGGTCGCCCAGCCAACGCTGGGGAAACAGAAGGCGGCGACCTCTGGGGGTAAGGTTGCAGGCCCGCCGCAAGACAATAAAAATCCCCCAACACACCCGCTGCAAAACGCTGTGAAGCCGATAAACACCGAATAAATTGTGAGCGACGACATTGATGCTTTTGTGTATGCGCATCCGGTGACAGCGGTAGTCGACACTGGTGCCGACTTCTCTCTAATGAGTCAGGAACTCGTGCGCTGCGTGAAGAAAATAAAGACGCCATGGACGGGACCTCACATAAGGACGGCAGGCGGCCAATTACTGATGCCTACTGGAAGATGTACTTCTAGAATTAACACCGGGGATTCTTTTTTCGTGGCCGCTTTCATCGTTCTCCCTGTGTGCTGTAAAGATTTGATTATTGGAATGGACTTCTTGAAAGAATATGGCGCCGTAATTAACATCCCGGGTCGCATGGTGACGTTTTATAATAACCCCGATTTAGTACATTGCTTATCGTCGCAACACCACTCCTTTCGTCCAACAGAAGACGACGTTGTCATACCACCCCGATCATGTACCCTTGTTTCGGTTGCATGTGACGTACCGTTTCATTGCGAATGAGTTTCCGACCAAATAAACACGTTGTTGTTCACTCATGGTATCTCGGTCGCACGAAGAATTGTAAATGTCACCGACGGGCGCACGAACCTGTTGCTAACAAATTTCAGCACAGAGCGACGGCGCCTACCAAAGGGCACGGCTGTGGCTTATTTTGACGGTATAGCAGGTGCTTTCAAAGCAAATGAAATTATTAATAATGGCGCTGTTTCGTCATTTCTCCTACAAGGCTCAACTAGCCGTAACAAAATTGTTTTTTTTTTCTTCGGCTGACGTCAGCAGAACCCAACGTCATTTCTTTTTCAATGCATGGTTTTATTGTAGTCGAGGATTCGATAAAAATTCGCCTGGTATAAGGGGCCAAGTAACATGATTATGAAGACGTCGTGGTCACTGATCAAGTCCAGATGAAAAATGGACACTACAAACGTTTCAGAACACGTACATGTTTACCAAGGAACACATACGAGCTCCCAAACGTGTCTGTTTTTTGACATTCACTTGGTTTGGTGAGTAATCGCAACTCCTCGTTGATTGTTCTTATAGTGTATCATGCTTTTATTAAGTTTTTCCTATCCAATCCAATGCTCCCCGACCACAATGAGCACATTCACGTTTCATTTTTTCTTGAACTTTGGGTAGGTTGTACAGTTCCCAATAATTTCATCAAGAAGATAGCTTTCTCGTTATGGCACATACGTATACGTATAGTTTCGGCTTGGGATAGGAAGACAAGAACTGGAAGAAAAACTAGTCACGAGCACAGATGATTTCTTCTTTGCGAGAAATAATTAGGCGTAAGATTCCAACTTTTGCAGAAAAAATATGCGACGACATGGAGCCAACACCGTCTTGCAAATTTCAGACACGAAATTACTTGCTCCCTTCGCTTTCTGGTGTAGCGTTTAATACCAAAATTGGAACTAGTTCTGCACTGCAGTTAATCGCACGGACTGAATTTTCAGACAGCATTCGTCGAATGCCTTATCTTCGGATATGTCATTCACTTCTCTGAGCGAACTCGTTGCCTTCATTATACACACTGCCCTGAGGTCTGACATGCGTCTGGTTAACCTCCCTGCCTTTCCTTTCTTCTATTTCTTTCTTTCTCTCTCTCTCTCTCTCCCTCTCTCTCTGCCCTAAGGAGCTTGAAATTTGTGCACAGTTCAGCACATACAGCCAAAGAAAGAAAGAAGCCAGGGCTTTACACGTGACGCTGCTATTTCCATACACGAGCCATATGTTAGCCAGCTTACATCAACACTGGTGCTGATCGCATTTTGATTTTCAGTTTTACGTTTATTTCCCTCCACAGTCTCGACTCGCTTCCCGAAAAAGAAATTCGTCAGGCTATGAAAATGCGTGCACTTATCGGCGCATAGCACCTGAGACGTCAAAAAGTGTGTCAGCACTTCCGAAGAAGCGCGGTTTTGTTTCGCTTGTAGGAAATTTCACAGGCGCCACCCAACTATGTTCTTTCTCTCTCATCGTGTTCCTGCCTTTGCCTGTTCTGTCTTTTCATTCACGTTGTTCTTGAGGTCAATTTATTTATTTATTTATTTATTTATTTATTTATTTATTTATTTATTTATTTATTTATTTATTTATTTATTTATACGTACTACAGCCTGTATGAGGCTATTGCAGGACTGGGATGAACAATAAACATACAAACATTTATAAACAATCTTGCGTGAATTCTTTCAGTGGTGAACGGATGTTGCCCGGTAATAAATTCCAGACTTGAATTGTTGATGTAAAAGAGCTCTATTTAAAGGAATCAGTGCGGGCAAAAAAAAACGCCTTAGAGCAGCATTGACGAAGATATTCAGGAGGCGTCAGCCAGCTTCGTTGAAGCGCACAGCCTGCTTATGATGATCGTCATTAGCACTCTCCTTGTTTATTTAATATTTTTATTGTTAGTACTACTCTTTCTGTTGTGACAGAGAGGACCGTGGTTGTCGACCTACTGTCTACTTCAAGCGATTTATAACGTAACAGAACGGAAGAGGTTCCCGAAAAACGATTTGAAATAATGCTTCAAAATGGTATATGCTTAGTATAACGAGCAATACGTTCCAATTTTGATCAAAAGTAAAGCCGAATCCCGAAATAACGAGTTTACTAGGCTAGTAAATACGTTTTGTCGTTTTATTTCTGCAACTTCCGGAACGTGCAATAATTCATTTATAATTATTGAATGCTCTCAAAAAGACACGTCTGCATGCGATATCATCAAGCCTAAGTGAGTAGTCGGGCTTCCACTAGCTGTTCTTGTTGCAGTAGCGAACAACTGTTCTAAGAGAAATGCAAGGGAAGGCGTCAGTCTTCGTCCAAACAAGGCACAGTTGCAGAAGATAGCAGTCCTACCTCAGATGGACAGAACCACGTGCTACACAATGATAATATAGAACAAGGTTAACATTACGATTATTTTCTCGGCGCCACACCAATAGGGTGTCATGATTTTAGGTGCCCTAGAAACAGGCAGGATACAACGTGGTAATGATAGAAAAACATTTATTACACAAAACTGAGTAACATAAAATGGCGAAAGAATGCTGTAAAGAATACCTTTATAAACACACGCTAAATCTCTGTCCTCGCTGCTCATGTACAACAAAGCAACACTTAAGCTATGGTCTCTCAGTACACAATAGGCTAAATAGCTAACACAATTCAGTCATCACAAGATGGCGGTAGCCGGTCGGCGTGTCACGAGATGCCGCCGTCGTAACTGCAACATGACGCAGGCGTCGGCCTTCGTCGCTGTCGCTTGTTGGGGCTGGTTTCCGCAGCAGCGGCAATGCATCGGTGATTCGCGTGACATAGGACGAGGTCGTTGTCTGTAGCGCGCCTGGTCGATGACGTGGCGAGGCAGTTGCCTCTGTAGCACTGGCAGGTGACGGCTTGGCGGGGCTGGACCGAGGCCGTGAAGCACTTCCTCGTCAGCATAGTTGCGACTCAGGAGCTGGAGCTATCACCGACGAACTCTCAGACACCCCCTGTCTGGTCCGGGTTCCCGACGAATCCCGGTCATGTCACCACAGCACAGATGGAGATGCGTCTGCACCAGTCCATGCCCTAGTCAGCTTGCTTGCTTGCTAGCTAGCTTGCTTGCTAGCTTGCTTGCTTGCTTGCTCCTCAATAGTCAGCAATCAAAGCTCACTGGTCTTCTCCTTTCCGGCCGACGCCTAGGGGGGAGGTAAACGGTGAAAGGGGGAGCTGCGTCTCACCCCGATCACCCATACTCTCTGACGGGTGCAAATAAAGTGCTCTCTCTCTCTCTCTCTCTCTTTTCTTCTTTATCTCCTCTTTACGCGTGCTTCACGTGCCTTCTATTCAGATGACTTCCCTTCTGTCTTTTCTATTTTACATTTATACGATCCTTTTGTTTGTCGACGGGTGTCGTTATCTCCTTCACCCCAGAAGCACGTGGCTCTCTTCTCACGCATGACACAGGACAAGCTTGGTTAGCTTGCCGACACTTTTCTAATGGTCTCACCTGACTGCACAAATAAACACAGAAGACTTGTCCGAGTGCGATAGAAGCGATGGTCTACAGAATTTCATTCCCTAGCCTCGTGAAATCGTGTGTCACACAACGGAGCAGGCGTCTAAAAATTTATTGCACGAGTGCGCCAATTACTATAGAAATTATTTGTACGGCCACGTTTCTGACCACTCTTGTTTGTTGCTGACTGCGCAACCCCCGACGCCGAAAAGAAGTTGCGTGAAATAATTGTAGCGTTTTGTATCCAAAAGACAGAATGGGCTTGTGTCAGTAGTGCATAGGTTCACGTATGGCATAGAGGAACTGCCTTTTGGCCACCGGGAGCGAAAGGGTGATTTGTTGAAAGGGAAACAGGAGTTCGCATCTTTAAAGGGCATGCAATTTTAAGGGATATGCTAATTCGAAGCGGCGCACAAAGGTGTCTTCTGTTTCTTTTTGTTTTGTGATCTTATTAGCCGCAGTGTTTAATTGCTGTGCGTTGCGTTTAAGGCCTTGCGTTGCGGTCGCCACTGCCTACTCCTTCCGCGTAGAAAGACCGGACACCACAGGCTATGTGGTGAACACCAATGCAGTGAACAGGATACTATCAGCCACATTCTGCGCCAGTGCCAGCAGTATTGTGTACCGAGGCACTCGCTTATCACTGTGCTCAACAAATTTGACGACCGAGTTCTGTCAGAATAAATAATTCTAAAACATTGACGTGACTCTATATCCCATTAGAATACCGCTAAAGCATTACGGTGCTTTTTGTGATCAGCTGGACTTAGTGAATGCCTATGGGAGCTACTAATCTTTCTCTTGTTTATTTTTTCCTTTCCTCTCTCCGCTCGTTTTTCTAACCACTCTTCACCAATCCACGTGCAGTAGCCGACCAGAGACTTGTATTTGGTGAACCACCCTACGTTCTCTCTCCCTCTGCCTTTCTCTAAGTTGCGTGTGATTTAGCAACCAACGTAAATGGACTCGTCTACTCGTCTCATGACGTCAGTGTGACCACGCGCCCTGGCTTACTTTCCCCCGTTGTTGCAGCTCTTGCCGTTTCATAAAAAGCGCGCTGGCCTACTGCGCAATTCAGTCACCGCACTTGCAAACAGGCCTCCTAACACCAGACTACAAACTGCAGGAACGAAGGCGCGTATGAAGAGCTACCGCTTCTGGCAGCGCGGATGATGCAGATTCCTCCGGCTAGGAGAATCGATCCACAACCACTCATCTCGAAGGAGTTTGCTTGCCCTGTTTCCTCGGCCGTATTTCTCGTGCTAGTGTGTCTTTTTTTCTATATTTTGTCTTCTTTCCTATCTGATCACAGCGGAAACACATAACTCTTACTCGGGAGTGATGCCACGCCCGGAAGGAAGTACCGATGGGAGGCTCTAAGCCCGGCATTTGCAGCCTCTTCCACCACCGCGAATGCACAGATGCAGTGCTCCGGAAGAACCATGTTTCGCCAGGGTGGAAGTCGGTTCCCTTAGGGCTTCGGGCTCGTCGGACAGAGAGGTGCCACGCGGGCGACTGTCCGCTAGAAAGGACGCTGCGGCACGCAATGACGCCTATACAATTTTCTTTGGTGTGAGCAAATATGCGGTTCTTTCCCTCCCTAAGAGAGTACTAGAGAAAATACAACCCACTTGGACTAGCAAAGTATTTTATCAAAATTATTTCTATTTCTTGAGCCGCAAAATGCGTAGTGCTAGCGGAGACGATAAAGCTAAAGCTTCTTTTCTTTATTTTTACCACACGGTTTGTAATACGGCATATTGTCACGGCGAAAAACCGACAGAAAACAGAGCAGCTCGACCATATCGGAGCGTCCTTGT
Organism: Dermacentor andersoni; assembly: GCF_023375885.2. NCBI lineage: Eukaryota > Metazoa > Arthropoda > Arachnida > Ixodida > Ixodidae > Dermacentor > Dermacentor andersoni. The sequence goes on from NC_092818.1 coordinate 137,017,187, forward strand.
CGTCCGCACTTTCTCTCCGGCTAGCATACTGTCGCAACACAGTTAACGCGCGCTTTGTGTACGCGGTGCTATTGTGCTTAAATAAATGCGTCCAGGCCTGGCTTCTCTTCGAAGAAGCTGTGAGAGTGGTCTGTAGAATTTATCATTCATAACTAACAATTCATAGTTTTTAGGCTTGCCTGTGGAATGTTAGGGTTATCACTTTATTTCTGCTCATTCTTGGAAGCTAATGCTCAGAGAAACGTCTCCAAATACCTTCAGGGCGAGTAACAGTTTACTTCCGAAACCTCTGTAACTATTAATTGCTGAAGAATAAAGCTATGGCTAGATAGTAATCTAACATGAAACCGGCGCATTTGACGTCTTAACGACGGCAAAAGCACAATACGTGTTCGGTTGCCTTTTCACAGTTAGCACAGTTCTTCACAGTTCTTCGGACTTTGTTACACCGCTTTTGGCCATTTTCATAGTCATCTTCTTAGAACATGGCTCACGCGCGGCAGGCTTACAATACAGCGCGGCCATTATAACAGTTTATAAGATACAACGCCTCTCCGAAAACTGCACGAATGAATCGTTCCTGAAATGACTCCGTATGGAACCTCACTTGACAAGAGTATCCGCTGTACGCTCGGACCAAGCTGCGGCACTTGCATCACGTCACCGCAGGCAGCATGCAGCCTTTTGCCTATCAAGCATATCAAGATGTAGCGCGCCAGTGCTTTTGCTTCCCCCGGTACAAAGTAGCCGTAAAGGGCCCCACAGCTGCTCGTATTCGAGTTAGCGCCTGCTCCTATCAAGAATCTCAGACTCAGCAGCCCACAGTCAATGAATGCACCATAGGCAGTTCTAATGTAGTGGACATCTTAATCTCCTTTCGTGGTTTATTATCAAAACATTCTGTAATAGCTTAGCTAAATGCGTAGAATTGTGCACTACGCCAGAACATCGCCTTACCGTCGATCGTACAGGCACGATCGACGGAATTAATTAAGAATGGAAGCAACCCGTGTTCTAAAAGATACATGTATTGGTGGAAACCATTGAACATAAATGCATTTACAATTGAACAAATTCACTTGGAGAAACATTTAAACTAGCAACTAACGTGTTACTAACTTCAATATAACTCTATTTGGTTAATATTTTGTAGCTGAAAGAACGAACTGATTGGCTATTTGATAAAGCGCTCCGTGATGCGCAGCGACAACAGGGTGCCATGCCTTAATCTTCTCTGTCCTCTTGCGTGCCCTGTTTCCGCTACACAACTCGTTTTCGAGCTCGCAGGAGCCAGACAGAGATGCTTGAAGCTGGATGTAGATAATACTATTAGTGGATAAGAAACAGCTGCGCACGGACGGCACATTTTGAACTGCTCAGTGCAAACGGCGTCAATTTGCGCACACTTGCATTTGTGCACTTAAATCTCCGTGCAAACGTTTGCTTATATCCATCTAAAGTTTCAGAAATTTCAGTAGTACAAATGTAATGGTCCTAGCGAGCTCCGATGCCAAAGCGTCAAATGGCTCACTGAGCGAGAAATCCGGCTTCCGGCGTCTGTAGCAGCCAAAATTCCCATTAGGTGCGACGCCACGTCACGGCCGCGCCTCGACCACGTGGCCTCAACGGAGCACAGCGGGCGAAACGGAACACCAGCATGCCAAGTCTTGCGTGAAGGGAGAGATGGCAGCGCCGCGACGCTACGTCACCCTCACTCTCGCTCTCGAAAACGTGCGTTATCGGCGCGTTGGTTATCCGCGCAAGCTGTCGCATGCGTTCTAATCACGAGTCGGTAAGATCAAATCAGAACGCCCGCAAAGCGTCTCAACGCGCGCACTTGTCAGTGCGGAATTCATAACTCGAATATTCGCAACTCAATTCACGACTCATTAAAATATAAGAAGAAATGCCTGATCAGAATTGCTAAGCGGCAAGGAACCCCAGTGGCGTGGTTATGACATAGAGAGTCCGAAAAAGAATATTGCTGTAACATTCGTAGCGCTAAGCACAAATTCTTTGCACGTGACCTCCAATCCATGATACAAAATAACCCTAAGAAATTCTGGGCAGTGATTTCCCCTCGAATAGAGTTGGGCCGAATTTCACTCCAAGGCAATACCGGAGCACCTATTTCATAAGAATCCGCAGTTGCTTTTAATATTTCTTTTTTATCTCGATGTTCACACGCGATGATTATTCTACCATTCCCGCAATCGCAGACGTAAATTACAGGTATATGGCACCTATAAATATTGATGCCTCCAGCACCTCATCTCTACTTAAGAAACTAAAGGTATCTTCCTCAGCCGGCGTTTGTGGTATAAATAATAAAATTTTAAAGCATATACCCACATATACAGGCCCCATCCTATTACGCATTTTTGAACAGTCCATATCCACAGGGGAAATACCATGTGACTGGAAAATCGGGAAAATCATTCCCATCTTTAAGTCTGGCGATAAAAGAAAGTCATTACCGACCCACATCATTAACAAGCATTCCATGTAAATTACTAGAGCATGTCATAGCATCTAATATTGTGCAGCACTTAGAAGCTAACAATTTCTTCTATCCAAAGCAACACGGTTTTAGGAAATAACTTGCCTGTTAGACGGAATCTTTTTTTTCAATTGATTGAATTATTGTTATCTATGTTCTCCTGTTTTCGCTACATTGTGTTTCTCTTACCCCCCTCACGCAATACTCCAGTTGGAGCCTATGAGGTATGTGTATAAATAAATTTAAATAAATAAATAGACCGCTCAGTGGCGTTCAATTGGACAGGTGCAGTCAGACGCAAAATTTTACAGAACAGGAAATCTGAGAAAAAGCTGAATATCTGCGCAGCCTCCTCGTGCAGCCTAGAAGTCGCATTTACAGCCTCTACCAGTATACACTGTATGTGAACAACGTTGAGATCTTCGGTTTTACTGGGTAATGTTACAGACAGCTCAACGATTGAACGTTTTCTGAGATAGCGGAGTCCGTAAAATTTTTTGGTTTACTGTACATCCTGTGTACATACCTTTCTTCGTTCTTGTTTTTTTCGCACTGCCCTGTTATGTATTCAGTAATGCACCAACTAGCCCAAACAAGAGCTTTACTGCAACATACTTCTAGTCCCCTGGGCTCTTTCATGTGTAGCCAAAGTAGGCACAGAGCCGAAGTTGCCTGCATGTTGCACCAGTCCTGCGTAAGTATCTTTCTTCCTCCTTGTTCTTTCACACTGCCTTGTTACGTGTTCAAGAACGCGTCAAACAGAACCAACAAGAGCCTTACTGGACAATAATGCTTTCACATGCACAACTCATAAGAAGTGCTTAAGTGTCCTCGGATTTTTTGACGGTCACCAATTCAGTATTCAAGTAGAGTGATTGTCTATGAATGAGATGTTTTACTGCTCTCTTCTCTCACTTCTTTAAGCACTTAGAAAATTCATCTTTGTGACTGCAGTACGCTCAAGAATCTAAAGAGGGTAGAGGCCCTAACTCATGTAATCGCCTGTCAGAGATGAGGATTTCGTTTTCCCTCAACACAAAAGAAATGTTACGATGAAGTAGTTGAAGAATTAAAAACGATGATGCATCAACGTTAATGGGTTACTGAGTGTTGTGTTCGGAATGTGATAACCAAGACGGGCCTCATTTGCACTTGCCCACTGACAATGGTATTTTGTAAACTCCCAGGAGCGCCAATTTCTGTACATAATTTTTAGAATTGATGTTACTGTATATATTTTTTTCTAATCGCTGCTTCACCACGTTCATTACTTTGAATCCAGAAGAGTAGCAGGCACCACCTGCGATCACGAACTTCTTCTTAAATGTAATTACCCCCCAAAAAAATAAACGAGTACGTTACATAGTCATTGAGTGATCTTTTTGTAGACACTGTCCCTGGCTCGCGGAAATCTTCGCTGCCTCTAAGGTTTAATTTTTATCCAGCACTAGGTTCGATTCCAAGCGAACCGAACGGAACGGGAAGTAGGTTCCGGGGAAGTTCAGACTTGCTTCCACACTGAGCTTAGCAGGAGACCAATTAGTGAATGGAAAGTTCAATAATACCATCGAAAGCTCTCCAGCTTTCCTTCGAAATAATACCGTCGAAAGCTCCAGCTGACCTGGAGAGGCAAAGCAGAAGAGTAGGTCTAAAAATTAATCTGCAGAAAAATAAAGTAATGTTTAACAGTCTCGGAAGAGAACAGCAATTTACAATAGGTAGCGAGACACTGGAAGGGGAAAGAGAATACATCTACTTAGGGCAAGTAGTGACCGCGAATCCGGGTCATGAGACGGAAATAATTAGAAGAATAAGAATGGGCTGGGGTTCGTTTGGCAGGCATTCTCAGATCATGAACAGCAGGTTGCCATTATCCCTCTAGAGAAAAGTGTATAATAGCTGTGTCTTACCAGTACTGACCTACGGGGCCGAAACTTGGAGGCTTACGAAAAGGGTTCGACTTAAATTGAGGACGACGCAACGAGCTATGGAAAGAAGAATGATGGGTGTAACGTTAAGGGATAAGAAAAGAGCAGATTGGGTGAGGGTACAAACGCGAGTTGAAGACATCTTAGTTGAAATCAAGAAAAAGAAATGGGCATGGGCAGGACATGTAATGAGGAGGGAAGATAACCGATGGTCATTAAGTGTTACGGACTGGATTCCAAGAGAAGGGAAGGGAAGCGTAGCAGGGGGCGGCAGAAAGTTAGGTGGGCGGATGAGATTAAGACGTTTGCAGGGACGACACAACTGGTACATGACCGGGGTAGTTGGAGAAGTATGGGAGAGGCCTTTGCCCTGCAGTGGGCGTAACCAGGCTGATGATGATGATGATGATGATGATGATGATGATGATGATGATGAAGCTCTCCAGCTTACAAATACATGCTCGACAATGACCTGCATCTCTTTGTAAACAGGCCTTCGCACATCAAAAACAAAGCGTAATCCTTTTGAATGCATTAGCGCGCAAGTTCTATTTGATCAACGCTACGGAAGCAGTGCAAAATCATGCTGCTCGCTTCATTCATTCTTCTTATTCATACGTTATCAGCGTGCCATCCCTTAAAAATGAATCTGGTCTGCCCACTCTTTCGTCTCCCCGCAGGATTGCCACACTATCACTTTACCAGAAGTTTTATCACAGTTCTTTCCGCCATCCACCTTACATCGCTCCCGCCGCGCGCACTTCCCCCCGCACGGGCCATCCACTTCAAGTCACCCGACCCTGTTCTGGCACCACAACTTTTTCTGCATCCTTTTTTTGCAGTGCAGCTTCAGAATAGAATGGCCTTCTCCACAACATTGTTTTAATCACCTGTCCGTCACGTTTTATGCAGTGTATCCATGTACCTGTCTTGTTAACAACCTGTGGCATTTGTAACATCTCCCTACAACCGACCCCTTATGTAACACCCCCTTGCGGGGTCTTTAAGGAAATAAAGTGAAGTGAAGTGAAGTTCTTTCAGCCTCCGAACTGTTAGGCACTTCTCATTAATAGCTCTTAATTGTCCTTGTCTTATCCTTAAATATATTACAGAGTACACTGATCATGGTATTACACTGATCATGGAAAGGTATTACAGCTGCTCTTGGTTCAAGTTCTTGTAAAAGAGAAAACAACGCTTCTGTCATCGATGAGCAAAAGCAGTACGAATGCGGAGGGTAAGTTGATTAGATGCGAGGACAATGCCTGGACAGCTTGCAGTCGGGGAGCAGCTTTCACATTTAAGGACCTGCATCAGGTGAGCGTAATGGCAAACACGTTTCAGTCCGTGAATTCTAGGGAGAACACCTTGAAGATGTTGTAAAGCAAGCAGGGTGCCACTTTAAACCAGAACCAGTGCCTCTTTACAAGCGCACAGAAAGTGAACGGGACAACCTAGCCAGCATTAACAACGAAAACAAAAAAAAGAACATCTATCAGTTATACTCTAAACAGGGCACTAAATCTTTGGCGAGTATGGACTAAGCGAAGTCCTGGAGCTATTCTTGCATTATCGGAAATATATATATATGTGTGCGTGTGCGCGTGCGCGTGCGCGTGTGCGTGTGCGTGTGCGTGTGCGTGTGCGTTTGCGTTTGCGTGCGCGTGCGCGTGCGCGTGCGCGTGTGTGTGTGTGTGTGTGTGTGTGTGTGTGTGTGTGTGTGTGTGTGTGTGTGTGTGTGTGTGTGTGTGTGTGTGTGTGTGTGTGTGTGTGTGTGTTTTAAGAAAGAGGGCTTAATAAATTGTCTAGCCACGTAGCGACGAAAATAATCCGAACAAACCAAATAAAAGAGACTGTGTCCAATCATGCAGTCATAGCAGGAATCCCTGAACAACGACCCTTCCTGTGCTACCACCGTTTCCCAGCAATGCCTGAACAAGCAAAGACTGGCACCGTCGCTGTACAGATGACTGCTCGAAAGCATGAGAAAAGTACAACTTCGGCGCTTTATGCCTGTGTTCGCGTACACATGACAGGACAGTGTTTGGTGATCCGCTCCACGAATCTGCCTCACTTAAATCACGCGGTGCGTCGCAAAAATGCAGAGTTAAACCGAACAAACAGAAGCAGTACCGAGGTAAAGGTTTCTCCGCGCAACTGAAACACATCTTTTTTTTTTTTTTTCCTTTGAAGGGCACCCGCCTGTGACCGCTCACGAATGGGTTAAGAGCAATTTCATTCGTCTATCGCAAGTAGGAGAAAATATACCAAGAAAGGAAAAAAAAACAATTTCAGGCAATCGGTCTGCGCCCGACGGAGCTTCCCCGCTGAATTTGAATCGCTCGTCTTTTTGCGAGGGTAAAATCCACCTTTCTCTTGTGAGCAAATCCTAAAGACCACGTTAGCTCATGCGCTGACTGCCGTTTTCTCGCGATACGAAGAAAACTTTATGGAATTGTTGAATACGATTCTAATGAAGAAAGTGTTGGGGCGCAATATCGTGTACGGCGTGAGGTATAATGACATGCAAAATGACAAAGTGAACTGAGCAAACCGTACGTGAAGCAATAAGAAAAGGAACCTTATAAAGAGAAATGGTAAGCTTACACTCTGACGACTCGATAAAGGATCCCGGGGATTTGGGCCAATGGGATCGCTTAGATTAGCATTCGGTAATTTCAAAGGATGTATGCCGCTCTTCAAACACGCGCGGCCGGTCCTATCTTTTGCGTGGATGTGTGGTACAACGGTGCATACAGTCCCTACAAAGGATACCATGAAAATAAAAGTTGGAGCGGAGAGGGAATGGGTGAGGAGTAGGTGAGTTTTTCGTTGTTTCCGTCTAGAAAAGATGCTGCTCTCTTACTTAGGTTTCAGTAAGTACATTTGGAAACCATGAATTTCAAAAACCAAATTACTTTTTTCTGAATGCTATAGTTGGTTACCCTCTGCACGTTTTGCTCACGTTCGTAGGTATAACACCTGATCTGTTAGGCATGTGCGCTTTCAGTATACTTCTATGAGCGCACAAGACATTCGGAAGTATTACGTCGCGTTTTATTGATTGACTACGCAGAACAGACATATACAGGGTGTCCCAGTTAGCCAGAGGTTAAAAATATGCATATGCCATGTAGCTGGACAGAACAAAGGTAACGGTGTTTGCCATCGCTTGGAGATACTCAAATTACATTGAATTACGCCTAACTATATAATTAGTCCTAATTAATCAACTTCTCAAATATTACAATTTGGCGAAAAGCGTCAATGAGAAAATTGTAGAGCGACATGAAAAACTTCCGATGCAGCTTTCTGTTGCTCAATACGGGCTACATAAAAGTGTTTTTCCGAGCGTGAAAGAAGCCCTCAAATGCACGCGAAATTCCTATTTTTCTTATTTATAAGTAGGAAGCTTACAACAACGGTAACCCTCATTCACACCTTATTTTATCGCATTTACCGGAGTGTGCACTGAAGTACGTTATAAATCCTGTCACTTTCCTATATTAATACAGCGCCTGAGCTGATGCAGTGTACAGGGAAATCAACAACGCGTTCGAAGGTATTTAATCTTCCCATGTGCTTTAGTGTGGCGGCCGACTCCTAGTCGTAGTGCGGCCACAATAAATCATTTAACGCATTAGTAAGCTTTCGCCCGATGCACATTCATTTATTCTAGTACGCAGAGCTGATCTTTGGAAGGTCAACAGGAGACAGTTAAATTATGAGGTATTACGTGCCAAAACCACTTTCTGATTATGAGGCACGCCGTAGTGGAGGACTCCGGAAATTTTGACCACCTGGGTTTCTTTAACGTGCACCCAAATCTAAGTACACGGGTGCTTTCGCATTTCACCTCCATCGAAATGCGGCCGCCGTGGCCGGGATTCGATGCCGCGACCTCGTGCTCAGCAGCCTAACACCATAGCCACTGAGCAACCACGGCGGGTTGCTGTGCGCCGTGTGAAAGAATATTCACGCTCGCCTCACAGATATCCTGGAACTTCACGGTGCCATTGACGTCAGTGCTCTACCTTACGGCTTTGCTGAACACACAGGTAGCAGGTAGCACAAAGGTAGCAGTGTGGGCTTTTTGTCTCTATAGAGAACCCCTTCAATCCTCATGGTTTATGGCTTCCATGGAGCTCAGGTGATATGTAAGACTTCTAATGAGAAAGGGATTACCAATCTAATGAACCCCAGTAATCTCTCTGGCTAACGTCCTAAGTAACGCTGCCAAGAGACCCTATCAGAGAAGATTACCCGGAACAGGCAGCCTTTCTTGTGTATCTTAGTCCTAAAAAAAGAATCTACACAATACCAAAGTTGTTCTTTACCCTGGAACCCAAACCGGGCATTCGCATTAACTTTCACCGCACAAGACCCTTTATGGCGAACCTAAATCTCTACACGCTAATGTATTTGGTTTTTCTGGAAATACTACGACCGATTGTAGACCTTATTATCCATTTTCCCTGTTCCATCATCATCCTTCGTCCATCATGCTAAAAAAGTAATTCAATCAACTTCTTTAGGGCAGTAGAGCGCGAGGTATGTTTTCGTATTACTGTTAATATTTGTTAGGATTGCTGGCCTGTTAATTCACTTTCTGTCAACAAAAAGTTCGCGCACACAAAATAACAAGCTGCTCAATAATAAATGCGATATTCTGTGGCAGAATAATTACAAAATTTTGGAGGCAACGAGTTCTAATAGCTTCATATTGTACTCGAGCCACAGAATTTCAGTCTTTTAGAATCGTAACAGGGCTAAGTTCATTGCTGTGCTCACCGGCTGCCGAAGCTGTGCGCAATATGGGAGAAACACCTCGCTTCCAAATTTCCCTCTCATGCTGCCTCTCGAAACTGAAGCGGTCATGCCGCTTCTCCTGGAAGCCGATGTGACACGAACATCTTCTACTGTTTGTAACTTGCATGATCCTGCGCAGAGTTTTGTGCTCACTGAGGAGCAGAGCTCCATCGTAAGCAGATTTTCTTACGCGCCGAGCGCAACTCGCTAACATGCACGCGGCGGTAGGGCACGTCTAAAGAAATCCATTACTTTATGTAACGGTAGGATGAAGATGTCTTTCCATTTCTGTAAGATTCCTCGCCTCACGCAATCTCAACAATGAGAAAAGAGAGATTTTTCTAATCTTCATTACCTGCTGAACGTTATTTCTCTCTATATTTTCGTAAATACACGGCGCCCAAGATATATTCACACAATAAAGATACCTGTCCGTTGCGTATGTTCAGTTCATGTTCAAGCGTACATTTCAAAAGCTTTTGTATGCTCGCATCGTTTGATAGAAATTATTTTTAGCTCGAGGTAGCAATCCAAGAATGGGGCTGACGATCAACGAGAAGCTTTTAGTAAAGTTGTAATGGCTGCTAATTTCTGTAACTTCGCACCTGTATTTAGTCTAAGTATCAAAGTACCTTCAATAGCCGCCAAATTCCCCACTACACGGCAGAAAACTGTCTACAAACGGCTCAAGTTACGCAAAACAAGTGATGTCACAATGCTGGGATCATACTTGCCTCACAAAAGTAAGAAACCAAAAAGAACACCTACGAGCTGGCACGTAGGAAGCTCAGAAAACATAGAATATCAAGCCCACGCACTTTTCGCCCGAGGCCTCTCATGCAGGTGCCATAGCAATTTTTCTTTTATCGGAAAAATTGTGAGCGTGTGCGTGTGTGTGCGTGTGCGTGTGTGTGTGTGTTTGCTTCCCGCATGTCATGTATGTCTCCAAGAAAGACAGCAGATTATTGTTAGCAGTAGCTGACCAAGGGTGACTGTGACGGAGAAGCCAGCAGCTATCGAAAAGCGCAATAACAAATGCATTTTGTAAAAATCAATAGAGAAAATAAAGCATTTTATATTTATTTGTTTATAGAATCTGGGAGGAATGTAGGAGGAATGGCAGCGACAAGAACTTGAGCAGGACGAAACATTCTTCGAACAGAAAAAAAGAGGGGCACAAAAATTTTGTCAGTGCACTGTTTGGGATTCCGGACACGTGGATGACATTACAAAAAGTAATAAAAAGGTCCCTAACACGTGGCGCTCACTGCGAGAAGCAGGCTTGAGAGTGCGTTTTTTGGGTATGTCTAAATTATTTCCAGGCATGCCCCGACAAAGACGAATTTTCTTGTCGAAACGTTGGTTCCATAGACCTCACTTGTTCCACTACTGCTCCTTGCTTCAAGCCTCCGTCTTGCCGAGAACTGTCTTGTTTTGTAGAGACAGTTCGTTCACCCATAGCTGCTCGTCTAGTTTATTCTTCTCTCTCTCTCGCTCTTTATCTGTGTGTGGCCATGTGTGTGTCGGGCGGGCGGGTGTGTGTTTCTTTGTTCGTCTGTCTATCTGTCTGCTTGCTTGACCATTCGTTAGTTAGTCTGTTCGTGCGTGCGTGTGCGTGTGTGTGTGAGAGAGAGAGAGAGAGAGAGATTAGAACTATGTAGGGTAACTATGCACTTTGAAAAGAATAACTTAACACTAGTTGTATCGCAATTTTCATATGCTATACAAGGCGTTCAGCTGGTTTTGTACGCTCGTTATACGGTATACAGCAGCGGTATACTCGTTGAGCTAAACAAGGCACGTAGTTTAAGTTCCATTGCAATAGGAAGCATGTAATCGCTGATGCACGATAAATGTTTAATATACGTGTGTTAGCTGCAGGCCTTGGAGGAAACCACTTAATCAAGCGATCCAGAGTGTCATGCTGCCGTTATTGGCAATGTTTCTCATAGTTCTAAGATAATTCTTCAAATTCGGCGAAAACGGGGTGCATTTTAGGTGTGTTTTAAGGAGTGCGGTAAAATTTTAACATTTCCGGATTAATGAAGAATGTTGCAAATAATCACTGAACCCTCTTGTTTTCTTTATTTTCGCGCGTGAAACGAGGCTCGCAGTAGGTTTTCCTGTTGTGCTCGGTGAACTAAACGAGGCACCTTCTTTTTACTTGTTGAAAATAAAGGTTAGATTATGCTTATGTGCATAGACAGCGCGCACGTACGTGACGTCACGGAAGCAGCTTCTCACTGTAACGGTTTCCACAATGTGCCGCCTAGGATGACGTCCGTGTATCACGTTCACTGCCGTGGGTAGAGTGAACTAGAAAGGGTCATGCAGTGTAGCGCGTGGAGGCAGTGACGCACACGTGATGGCGCGCCCGTGGTGAACGGACCGGCGCCTCTGCAATCGCTCAGTCTTGCACGCGAGTTCCCTGATGCGTGGCTAGAATTCGAATTGTTAGGTGCTGTTTTGCCCGCTTTGCGTTAACGTCTGCTGCTTATCAGTTCGTGAACATTTTCGATCGGGTCAGCAGCAACGTGTCCGGCTGATTCTGTGCCACATTACTCGTTTGTCCAGCTTTTTTCTTTCTCTCTCTTTTTTTTTTATAAAGATGCATACAAACATGCTAAGGAATTGTTTGCTGCTTCACAACCTCACCGGCCATGTTGACACACTTTTCAAGGCTACGTTCTTTGTGCGTCAAAATTAAATTATGGGGTTTTACGTGCCAAAACCACGATTTGATTATGAGACACGCCGTAGCGGGAGACTCCTGAATGATTTGTACCCCCAGAGGTTCATTAACTTGGGCCTAAATCTAGGTACACGGGTGTTTTCGCATTCCGCCCCCATCTAAATGCGGCCGGCGTCGCCGATATTCAATCGCGCGACCTCGTGCATAGCAGGCGAACTACATAGCCACTAAGCAACCACGGCGGTTGTACTTTGTACGTTAGTTTGATGTATTCAAAAATAAACATTTTGCTCAATGTAGGATTGGTCGAATAAGCTTGATTCCATCAGTTATCCTCAAGCTCGCTGCCTGGACGTGTAAAGAAGAATCTCTGCTAAACAGTCCAGCCCTGCAAAAGAACGATTGCTCAGGTCGAGCTGCCGCCAACATTTATCAGTTTTCACATTTGCACAGAAATGAGAAATATAATCGAGTGCGCCATTGTTGCCCAGTAGATAATGGCACTGCGGTGCTAAGCTCGTGGTCACGGGTTCGATCCCAACCGCGGTGACCCCACGTCGATGGGGGTGGGATGTAAAGACGCTCGTGTAGTTACATTTAGGTGCCCGTTAAAGAAAGTGGTCAAAATTAACCCGGAGTATCCCACTAGGGCGTGTCTAATAATCTGACACTGATTTTGGCACGTAAAACCACATCCTTAAACTGAAATAAACATAGGACGTGTGTCCTGGGAAATAAAAAAAATAACGAGAGAAACATTGAAACATTACAAAAAAAGAGGAAAGCAGACAGGGACATGACAACTTGAACTTCAACCTGATGGGGCGGTGCTGCATACAGTCCAACAATATCGTACAAGTAAGCCACACCTGCTTTGTAGCAATGTCAGATAATAGGCCATTCAAATCTCACGTTAGGAGTTGGATCAGTAAGCCTTTCATGCTTCTCTGCAATATAATCACAGCAGCAAAATTAGCCTTTGTATATTTCTAGTGCACGAAAATTCATCTTTCCTGTGAAGTTAAAGTTTGCGCGAAGTTTTGCTAATGACTCTATCGATACGATATGCAAATTGCTACAAGCACCATCTCCTGCTTTGCAATCTGAATGTGTAGTCTGGTACTATTAAGCAGCAGCAGAAATTTCCGGTTCGCTTAAGTGCCCCTAAGATCGCTAAAGCCATTTCCGCTCCGAACTTCTCTGCAAATAACACAGTCACTAGAGGGGGAAAAAAAGAAATACCCGACTTTCCCGCCTAATCCGTTTGCCTTTTAAACGCACGAAAGAAAAGAACGACGCGACAAAATAAGCCTTCAGGCACAAAAAAATTGAGTCTGAACAGCATTCATCGTCCAGAGAAAGAATGAGCGTCATTAGAGCACAACATTGGCAGCGCGCACGATCAATAACACGCATGGTAAAAAAGACATGGCAGTACTTCCAACTATAGGTTCAGCCTGATTTCAATAACATCTATAGATGTGAAGCATGTCTGCATTCATATAGGCATGTGAAACTTACCTATATATATATATATATATACAATCAATCCAACTTTTTTTCTATTTTTGTGGTTTTACGTGGCAACACCATGATACCAGTATGAGGAACGCCATAGCTGGGGAAGTCCTAGTTCATTTTGTCCACCTAGGTTTCTAGTGCACCCAGTGCACATACATGTTCTTTTTGCATTCGACGCCCATCGTAATATGGCCGCCGCAGCCAGGCTCCCACCTGCGACTTCGAGCTCCGCGGCGCAACGCCATAAACATCGTGCTACCGTGGCTGGTTTTAATTCATCCAGGGACGAATGACTCGTAGAGCTAGAAGGTGTCGACGACCTCTAAGACAGATCTTGTGGCAGTGTGTCATAAAGGCACACGTCCTTGACGAGCGTATATATTTATTTGCTTCTTTCATTCTTTTTTAAAGGGAAGCTGAAACGGTTTTCAATTTCCATGAATTGCTGAGATTGGGAAGAACAGACCTAATAATTTACGGCTCCGTAATTTTTTTCTTCGTTTTATTAATATAAGGGGCGGAAATCGCTTTCTAAATCACCCCCGCGGACACGCCCCCATCGCTTGCCGGAGCGCCGGGTGAGGTGGTTACCAGAGGAGAGAACCGGCGAGAGTGACGTCACTGGCGGGGACCGAGCTGCCGGACCGGCGTGCTGGCATGTGCTGGCATGCCTCTTTCCGTCCTGCGCTTTACTGAACGACGCTATGAGAGATCTGCCGCCGCCGCTCACGTTTGTTTTCTTTTGCGATTTTCGTAAACTGTTCTTTCCTTCTGTGCTGCGTGAGTGCCTACAGCCAAGGGCGCCCAACATGCCCTCATTCTGTGCAGCATTCGGCTGCGCGAACACAGGCGGGCGAGACGATGTGATGTTTCACAGGTTCCCGAAGGACAACAAGCTTGCAGCACAGTGGGTCCGTGCGGGGAGGAGAGATAAGTTTGTGCCGATGAAATCAACTGTGCTGTGCTCTTCATCTTCCATCAATACGCAGCACATGCAGGTGCACCTAGTTTAATGAAAGCCTGATTACGCCCACATTGATGCGCTCGAGAAATGCGAACATTCGCAGCCATTAACGTCTGGTAACACAGTTTTAGCGTAGCCGGATAGCCTTACGACAAATGCGGAAACGCGTTGTTGCTAGCGTTGCTATACTCCGTTTCCTACATCAGGTGCAACGCTGTGGAGGCTTGAGATACTTCTTGCAGTGGCTGCGTTCGCACTTAGAAAAAGTTCGGTGTTGCTTGACCCGATTTTTGAGAAAATTTTCCATATATAAGCTCAGTTATGAATGAAAAAAAAGAAAGAATTTACCCATAGAAACAATCCGTGTACTTATACGGCTGCTAACACGTTCTTTTAAATCAATTTTCTTTTCGGTATTTTTTAATTGCAGCCCGTCGCGGCAGCTTCACGTGCATGCTCGCGCGAGCAAACGCCGCTGGCACGCTGCGAAGCATAGACGGAAACGCGCGCAGTAATAAATTTTGGTGACCGGACTTCGTGCGTAGCTTCCACAGCGTTGCACCTGAGGTATGACATGGAGTGTAGGCTTGCCTAGTGACATTCGACGTACGGTTGCAGTTATCGTGTTTACCACACGGCGGTGCTAAAACTGCCTAATATCTTTATGTCAACACTAGCATGGAGCACGCATACCGATTCTTGATCGAGCCACAATCGCAAAGTCGTCGAACTATAGTATGAATATTGCACATATAATACCTCTGGCCATCTCTGGATTTGTATGATAAGCAACTTCCATGACTGTACCCCGCAGCACTGCATGTGCGCGCTTTGAAACGCGGCACTTATGTTCGCGATCGTGTATCAACACTCAAAAAACCACGGGACTACTTTAGACAAGCAGCGGCAAGGTGCTTGTCGTCGCGGAATTGCACCCGTGTTTACAATCTAATGAGAAGTTAGTGCTTCGGCATTCTTCCAGCAGCAAGTTCCCAGTTTTTCTCCCGGCATTGGAACCTGCAGCTACATGAAAAAAAAAAAAAACTTAAGTACCAGCTAAGATTTCCAACGCGCGAGAAGGTGCACACATCGCTCTCGCTGTTGGCACACTCAACATCGTCGTTGCCGCCATCGTTTTCCGTATCGGCTGTCGGTTCGAACATGTACGGCGAAAATACAAGCTGTCCGAGACAGCGAGAACGTTCCATAATGCTTACAACTCAGCTATGAAGCCAGAACAGAACAGCGTGCTCGGCTCTGAAACGGCGGCGCCGACCGGCGACTGCCGCCAGTGACGTCACAGCGGCCCCGACCAATCACGGACAACAGCGGCGTTCGCGCGATGCCCTGAGGCGCTGGTGCGCGTTTTCTTGGAAAAACAGCCGCTTGCGTTTGTTTCCGCCCTTTTTGAACCAGATATTCGTGTTCAGAGGACTCAAAACTGTAGAATGCCGCAGAGAACTCATTTTTTTCGAAAAGTGTTTCAGCTTCCCTTTAAGGGAAGGGGAGGTGGAGTGTTCGCTGCCTTAACTTCATTTTACATGAAACCCGTTAGCGCGACAGGAAGCTCTCGAAAACGTTATAACGTGGGTTTTAATTCAATTTAATTCATTCTGCATTGGTATATTGTGCATGATAAGGAAGATGCAAAAAATCTGGTTCAACTAAATTTGCAGTGCACGTAACTAATTGACGCCTGAAAGTTTTATAGAATTGCCGGAGTCACCAGGCGCTGATCCATCGTAGTAAACCTGATTGGTCTTCTTTACACATGCGACTGAACATGCACGACGCAAGGTAATCATCAAATGACACGCCTGCGGCGCAAGGTCTTATTTCATGTGTGCTGTTGAATGGCACCGGCAATCATGGATATCGCTTGTCGCGAAAGTAAAGCCTGATCAGAAGACAGAGCTGGTAATAGTGCCGATGTTGCTCGCCGGATGCAGCGGATAAAGAAATAAAGTGCGAAGTAATGCGTATCGATTTCTTCTCAGGCTTCAACAACCAGGCGCGCACTGCTGATAAGCAATCGCGTCAGCGTGCCTTTATTGCTGCAAGTCCACAGGGCGGGCGATGACGCATGAAAGCCCGCCGTTAGCAGCGAGTGCTTGACGGCGCACGGGAAGGTGCTGATATCGAGACCGCCACAGTCAGGACGAGTGACTGCAACAAGGAGCGTTTGCCGAGTACCTCAAAAACGAATAATAAAAGCGAGAGCCTACTGGCTCCAGTGGCGGTCATGATAGAATCGATTGAAATCATACAATAAAAAATGAGTTTCAGTGAATTAAAATACAGCTTAGCGAAAGAAGAAAGAAGAAAAAAAGAAACAATTCGCTCGATGTGTTCACGCCGAAGTCAAAACGCGCGCTGCATAAATGTAGAAGATAGAAATCAATCGTTTCGTAGGGCCGAATGATATGTCCCTTTGACGGCCACGGAGCAAAAGACGACTTCGGAGAAGGCGCTAGGAAAAGGGGGCCCGTCGAAGGCAATAAGTTTTGCGAAATAACTGAAAGAGACGGCATCAAACAACCGGTGCGGAAGTTGTGGCACCACCATGCAGCTTGTTAGGACGCCTGATTCTCGTTCTTATAGTTGCTTGCCATCCGGCGTTACTTAACTTACTTAACTAAAAAAAATTCACAATACGCTATTTGTGGGACGTCCAGGCTCCGCGGCCACAAGCAAAAGCGTTACTTTGAATTGGCACTTAATCACATCGTGCATAGCTAGCTTGTTTGTCGACTTCGTCACCTCCAAGCTGCTCCAGAATAGTCATAATCTTCGGGGATTTGGGATGTAAGGTCTGACTCGAATTTTGGTATATCCCGTTTCTGGGGTTTCCGGTAGCACGCTCGACGCAAAGGTAAAGCTGAGATGCTCAGTTGGAGTAGCCTAGTTGTCTCACTTGATCATTATTCTTTGCACTTGAATCACGTTCTGTTCTTTCCAGCCCTCCAGGAGCTCTTCCTCGCTCAAGCTCAAGAAATCTTCATCAGCGATGACTCCTTTACATGTGTTCAATGATCGATGGGGGGTAACAGTGATTGCCACATTGCTGAATGCTAAGAGATTGGACAGTTTGCCACGCTGTTGAGTGTCACGGACCTCAAGAAGAAGGTCGCCACTGCTCATTTTCGTCACTTTGTAGCCTGCACCTAGTGTGTCGGTAAGACATTTAACTACGATGAAAGGTGAAATAGTCCTAACTGTATTTTCGGGATCTTGACTGTGTATCACATGGAAACGGGATAAAGTTTCTTTGCGCTGGCTGAATAGCTGGAAAGTTTCTTCGGTGCGCCCTCTTTTGAATAGAGGACGATCGGAAAAAAAGGGGGGAACGACGTCTTAGCCATACAAAATTCATTTAATTTCGGTAGCTACGCCAGCCACCCACCACCGAGTTCAACAAGGGGACGCCACCAATCCGGGAGGAAACGCAGACGCCAGCTGTACGTAGCTGCTATAACCTAATATAAAATACCCAAGGTTGGATACCTACACCAGGTTAACCCTTGCCGCCTAGAAATTCGGGAGTGAAAAGAAGTGACAAGAAGACAGGAAAAAAGAGACAGCGAGAGGGAAAGCAAAAGATTGAATAGAGGGACAGGAAAAGGCGACTGCAGATTTTCTCCAGGTGGGTCAGTCTGGAGGTGCCGTCTATGTGAAACAGAGGCCGAAGAAGTGTGTTGCCTCCGCCGAGGGGCCTTGGAGGTCGAAACACCCAGCATCGGCTCAACCCCCAGGATCCCCCTTCCCCATACACGGCTAAGCCGTCCACGGCTACACGCGGGAGGGTCCAACCCTCGTGTGCTGGGGTACGTGGTGTCGCAACACACCAAACGCCTGCAGACGCAGACGCCCCTAGGGGGCTCGGCGTGGTCTCTGCGTTTCACTGGGCTTGTAGGACGGACGCATTGTTCCGTCTTCCTCAGAGCTCAAAGTCTCATGCATATCTTCTTGGACCAAAGCGACGTTTTCCATTGCCGTTTAGTAATTGTCACCCCCGAAGATGAACTTATAGTTCTTCCCAGCGACGCGACAGCCAGTAGACATTTCGCACAAGGGTTCAACAGCGCACCACGCCACACAACACACAATGGAAACACGCCTTGTAGTTCTCCGTATCGCATTTGGAGGTAACAGGTCAGCGACACGTCCCTCCGAAATATGCAAAGCACGATTCACGCAGCACATTTAACCGCCGGAATGGCGAATCGTAACAAGCTGCATAGGCTGAAGCACAGCTGAAGCGAGACGCTTAAGTTGACAGGACACGCTAGGGTCAGATACGCGAGGTGGGATAGACTTGTATTTTTCTCCTCGAGTGACGTGCTACACGTGCAGAAAAAATGAACGACGTATTTTCGCATCTTCTCAGCTGAAAATGGAGCACACCATATACGTGTTTCATCCCTGAGATGGCCGTGCCACTGTTTTTGGAAATCTCTGAACGCCACAGGAGATATTGGGGTTGATATTAGAGGGCCTTGAGTGTAATTCTGACCTGAGCCTTGAAAGCACCTAGTTATATCGTCTTCGCAAGAATTACTCTAAGGGTGAATAAACGTGGATACTGCATAAAAAAATAAATTACCTACGAGCCATTGGTCCCGTATCGCCGGCGCGGAACGTGGCATGAAAGATCAGTGCGAACGTCCTAAATTCTCATATAGTTGAAGTGCTACTAATGAATCAACTTACTAACCATGCCGTGTAATGCAAATACCGGCACGCTATAATTGCATTTCGACTACTTTTCTTAATAACTTAAGGAAGTCCATAGATAATTTACCCTTTTCAACACATCACCTTGGCTCAGTTTTGTTCATGGAACAAGGCCCCTAGTGCTCCTAATAAAACCTGCTCTATCAACGTCAGTAGGAATATGAGATAGCTGTGCAGAACAACGTATTCCTTGACAAACATTTTGACCTCCAATGATATCCTCTATACTTTTGTCCTGCACACAATCGCAATGGCAGCTCATCGGCTTCGCTTCACCATAGTGCTCCGCATTGCAGTCACAGGTGACGATTCTAGACTTTTCGAAGACTTAAAGCAAATACAGCCGTTACGGCTATTAGATTGCAAAAACCGAACTTGGTGGAAAATAAACGATGGTCACTTCAGATTTATCCAAAGAAATGAGCAAACCAACACGAAAGATGGTGGTCGTAGTAATCAAGTTTTGCAGTAATTTATGGGAGGATGGCTCTCTTATTGTGTTTTCCGATTTCCTATGTCAGTCCTACGGTCTCCGACAACAAATAGAGTAGTCATAGTGCAGCGCTTCATACAGGCATGTGCGTATCTGCAATTTTTATCAAGCCCTTCCACAAGGCTTCGCACAGCTGGAGCTAATGAGATAAGGCGGAATAACTCGCTCAGCGTATTCGTGACGAACAAGAGCAGAAGGAACGCTTCATCCACCGCTTCTTCATCTTTATTTATCTTCTTACGTATGGGAAATCAATATGTATATTCGCTACACATTCTTTATTGGAAGATGTTCTTCACTCAAGGGCGAGCAGTGTGTTTCTCTTTTCCCTTATGCAATATATTTGAGTGGGCGTTCGTTTTGGTCTTCGGGCTCCGATATACCAAAGACCAGGCTAAAGGCTCAGCTTTACCCGTCGCTAACGGATCTGTTTTCCCGTCCTCTGTGACCTATTTTGTGCCGACCACATTGGCGTTGGGTGGCAATCATAAATCTTGCCACGGAACTGCCGTCTGTGTGTCCCCGAGGACGTCTTGTTTGTAGTGCAGAACGGTCAGTGCCGAGGAAGCTTTTATATATGGCTTTCATGGTCGGTGGCGAGATTTCTTATTGTTACGATGGTTTTACCTGCCCAACCGAAATTTCATTAAGTCCTAGACCTCTTTTAGTCCGTGACGAATTTCTGTTTTGCGAGATAGCTTTGCCCGATGCCACGGTGGTTTGGCACAGCCAGACGGTATTTTATCGAACCACTGTTTGCACTCATGTGCAAACAGTGGTTCAATGGCAAAACATTAAGGATCATTGGAACATACTTACGTTGGCGCCATTGCACACGTCCACGTCATTTGTTCGTTTTCGAAATTAGTTTTCTCAAGGTCGTTTATCTAAGATGTATGGTAAGTAAGAACAACTATACGTGCGAACAGCAAGTTCATTAACTACGTCACGTCGCGCAACACCCTGATGGCAATAATTCTATGTTCGTAATGGGAAAATACAAATGCTCCGTTACGTACAGCGTATGCCTTCTGCTTCAGATCTTTAGTGCGACTCATATTGTCAGCAGCAAGCAGGGGAATATGTCACATGAACTGTCTTCCTATCACTAACATCATACATGTGGCCCGGTGGCGCGACCCCTTCAGACAATGCCAGCTCCTGCTTAAGATAAATGCTGTCTCTTGTAGAGGTTTAAACAAACTACTCGTATATATAATTGCTGCCAATGCGGGTTACGCATCAATTTTGCGTGAGCGCAGTGCGTTTCAACAAAGCAAAGCGATAAGCTTCAGTTGTCTGTTAACTTCAAATGATGCACCCTAAGTATAAGTATATTTTTTATTCCTTTCAATCTCATTTGTGTAAATGCAAGGTTTGCCCGCAAGGCAAGGTAAAAGGATGACGCAGTCCTCCTGACACAGCTGCCTCCCTGGAGCCACTGAAGTAGCACCTTTCATGGTAAAAAGTATCATAAGTGATGCAACACTTTGTAAACAAATCAGCAGTCTCCTAGAAAAAACAAATAAGTATCATAACTAACACAACGCTTTGAAAACCCATTTAATTACAGACATGTGTTATTAGTAACGATTACTAGAAATTGTAAGATATTACATCGATAACGTTGCTAACACCGAACAATACAGACCTGCATTATCATTCACCAAACACTTCATAATCAAAAGAAGATAAAGTTTTGTATTGCACATTTAAACTCGCGAGTCATTTTACAAACTCTAGCTTCGTTAACAATGTTGCGTAAACGCATAGTCTCATACTTAATAGTTTACGTGCCATAGTTTGTCCTAAGTTTCTTCAATACAGTCGAAGTGTCACGAAGGCTGCATCATGCGTTTCTGTTTAGGTAGCGATTTGCAAATTTCTCGAAGTTACTAGAAACCTCATTAAATATACGCATATGCGCACACATATCTTTGTTCTCTACGTAGTTCTAATATTGGGAATGTTGTGGTGCATCATTAATACTAAGGAACCTACGAATTAGTTCGAAGAAATAAGTAGGCGAAGAGACTCACCCTTGCAACGCTGGCAGTTTTCCTATATCTGTCTTGTTACCGTTTCGCCCTACTAAAATACTGTAGTTCAGATACAAATGTGCCAAACAAAATACAATTCTTTTAAAAGCCTGAATTACTAAAGGGGCCCTATAACGTAAAGCTATTCTAATCTCCTGACGTCACATTTGCACAACCACCGACGCAAGCATCGGGTCAAAACCCGCAGCGTTGTTTGAAAAGCCCAATCAAACGCGCTTCTTGTTTATTGGATGTCACTTTCCTTTGCTTTCAAAGCGAGTAGCATTGCCTGCATTGAGCAGGTTTTCTTTTCTAAATGGCTGAGAAGAGTCGATGAGCACGCTCAAAGGGAGAGAGTTTCCATCGGGCCCAGCCAGCACAGGGAAAGTAGATAACCTGATGAGGAGGGTGGCACCGGCGCCTGCGATTGGGCCGCTTCCCTTTACTTAGCTTGCGGGGGCTGGCCGAAAATTACAGAGGCGTGCAACGGAAGGTTAAAAATGCCGCTAAAACGAATCCTCTGCAAAGTGGAGTTGGCAGAGCAAGGTCGTACACGTGCCGAAAGGTCTCAATAACGTTATACTTCCACCCCGAGTCTTTCACTATGTGCCCCAGCGATCAGTTGGCAGTCATCTATTACTTTTGGAACAGGGCACTCTCAGGCTATTCGAAAAAGTTTTCAGTTTTGTTCGTCATGTTAATGCGTCTTTAAAGCGTACATATCACCTTGACGTGGTGAGCTTCGTTTTTTCTGCGTTTAAATCAATCTCCTTTAAGTAAAGCAACCTGCTAAGTTCTTTTAACCAAAGATTGGCTTTATCTTCCAGCTCATAAAGGTGTACTCTGGAATGAGCAGGTTAATTTTGTCAGCATACATTGGTATTTCATCTGTTAGGTGAACGTTTATCGTGTCGTTTATGTAAATAATAAGCAACAACGGTCCTAAGCAATAGACTGATGCTTACGCAAATCTCCAATACCCACAGATTGATATAGTAGAGTTAAAATGCAGAATTACTGCATTATTCGCAAATTCCTCATTCAAACTACCATTCCCTTCGCTTTCAATTAAATTACAGCTGCCATAAGTTTACATTATACAGGGTGTCCCACGTAACTTGAGCCAAGAATTTAAAAATGAAAGGTGTGTCGGAAGCGAGCTGAACCGAACCCATGCTATTCGCACTGGTATATCGTCACTCAGGAATTGTTTCTTTTCCCCATACCTCACTGATAAATTAAGTTTAATTACTCAACTTTATAATTATTGGCTGAGGACCCCAAGATACGCCTCATGTATTCCTTTTTTACGGGTTGCAAAGAAAGCTCGCGAAATATAAACAAAGACACGTCACGGGCGCTCGCGCAGTGGCATCATGCTCCTCTCAAGCGTGCTTTCGGTGAACAAGATCGGCTCTCATCAGATGACGGCGCAAATGTTGCTGCTGGCCGAGAGCTGCCGAGGAGACAAAGAATGCCCTGCCGCTTCCGTGTCGTCAGTCACGTGGTTTTTTTTTTTTTTTCATATTTCGCGGGCTTTCACTGCAACCCAGAAAAAAGGACTACCTTAGGCGTATCGCACAGGAAACAACTCGATCGGTGGTTTCTGAAGGTGCTTTACAAATCTTCGTATCATAACTGGGGTCCTCAGCCACCAATTAAAAAGTTCGGTAGTTAAACCTAATTAATCGGGAAAACAAGAAAACTGCCTGAGTTACGATAGGGCAGTGCGAATAGTATGCGTTCGGTTCAATTCGCTTCCGACACGCCTTTCATTTTTAAAATCTTGGCTCAAGCTACGTGGGACACTTTGTATAACTTTCTAACCCTTCAGCACAAACTACATCATGTACTGAAACCATGCGTTCGTGTCATCGCGTTGTATTTATCGAGCTCTATACGTCAAACCGTTTACACATGAAAATTGCCAAGTCAACAAACAGCATATTGACACGTGGACTTATATTTAACGGGCGACCACATTCGTCGGCTAACAAATGTTATCGCACAGCGCTGGACGCGTCTGCATGTATCCGAAGTTTCTGGAAAGTTATCGATGCTTCTATCCGCTGTTTGTTGTCGCCGAACCTTGTGTTATCTGATTTCATCGCGTGACTCGAATGTTGTAGAACTTTGTGGAAGGCATGCGGGTCCCAGCGATTAGTCTGGAACATTCGATGGCTGCTGTATAAAAACCAACGCACTTGACCCTCTGAGCAGATTTTCGACGATCCCCGACTGTGTTCGCCGCTATCGTTGTGCTTTAAGTGTAGCCTGTTTTGTGGGCACAGGTTCGCCCAATAAAAGCTAGTTTTGGTACTGCTACTGTGTTCTTTGGCGTCACTACCACGTGACATCTGGTGGAGGTGCTTTTTGTCCATGTACCGGACGCCCCCGACAAGCCGTGATCCAAGCCCGGACTGCAAAAAGGACACCAACGTAGTCCCGGACCATCGAGCAAGCCGCCGTCTTCAACAGCTACCCCCGGAGCACGGACTTCTACTTGAGAAGACCAAGAAGATTGTGGCCAAAGCAACCCCAATGGCAGCCCCAGCGCCCCCCATCGTGCTGCAGCAGCCCAGGGAACCACCGACGTTCCGCGGTTCCACATTTGAGGACCCGGAAAGCTGGCTGGAAACATATGAGAGGGTCGCTACGTTTAATAGCTGGAACAATGACGACAAACTGCGATATGTCTTCTTCGCATTGGAAGACGCTGCCAGGACGTGGTTCGAGAACCGCGAAGCCACCTTGACGACCTGGGACCTGTTCCGAAGCGGCTTCCTGCAGACATTCGCAAACGTCGTACGCCGAGAACGAGCCCAAGCGCTATTAGAATCCCGGGTGCAGCTACCTAATGAGACAACCGCGATCTTCACGGAGGAAATGAGCCGTCTATTCCGTCACGCTGACCCCGAAATGCCCGAAGAGAAGAAAGTCCGCCTACTCATGCGTGGTGTGAAAGAGGAACTTTTTGCCGGAATGGTACGAAGCCCACCGAAGACCGTCGACGAGTTTCTTCGCGAGGCCACCAGCATCGAGAAGACACTCGAGATGCGAAACCGGCAATTCGATCGCCGCACGAACTCTACAACCTACGCCGGGGTTCAATCACTGGCTACCGACGATCTACGAGAGACTATCAGAGCGGTCGTACGGGAGTAGCTGCAGAAGTTCTACCCAAGGTCGCAGTCCCAAGTGGACCCAATCACTGAAATCGTCAAAGAAGAGGTTCAGCGATCGCTTGGAGTGCCTGAGGTGCAACCACGATCACCGCAACCTCAGCCAGAAGCAATGACCTACGCCGCCGTCGCCCGCCGTCAAGGTCCCCCTCCACGACCGCGCCAGGGCCCTGTAACGCCGCAGTTCCGTCGACCACCGCCGCCGCCGCCAGCACGCCCACCCGTCGCGCAGCGCAGCTACCCGAGGAAGACAGACGTTTGGCGCGCTCCTGACCACCGCCCGCTCTGCTACCACTGCGGGGAAGCCGGCCATGTGTACCGCCGTTGCCCATACCGCGACCTGGGATTGCGAGGGTTCGCCGTCAACGCACCGCGCCCTCGGGAAGGTGAACGCCCTCGTGACATCGCCGACTACCTCGCCGCTACTCAGTGGAGCCCTCGACGACCGTCCCGTTCGCCGTCACCAGGCCGCTACCTGTCGCCGCAGCGCCGTCCATACACTGGCCCAGCCCGGGGCCGGTCAGCGAGCCCGTATCCGGAAAACTAAAAGCAGCAACCGATGGAGGTGCGGTTGCTGTTCGTCGAACTGACGAAGATCCTCCGCCGCCGACGAAGATGCCGAAGAAACTACCTCGACGACATAACGACACGCCGCCGTCCCGACGAAGTGTGAAAGCAAAAAATACGACGACGAAAAACGACCTGCCGACGCCCCATATCAGCCAAAGGTCAACGCGACACAGCCGTGATCCGACGCCACGACCTAACTGTAACGCAAGACAAAGAACCACCGACCTCGACGTGCTTCTCGACGGCCACGCAGTCACCGCCTTAGTCGACACAGGGGCCGATTACTCCGTCATGAGTGGACACATCGCCACCCTGTTGAAGAAGGTTAAGACTACATGGGAAGGCCCTCAAATTCGGACCGCTGGAGGACACCTGATTACGCCGACTGGAATCTGCACGGCAAGAATTACCGTTCATGACCGGACTTACCCTGCCACCTTCGTTATCCTCCAACAATGTTCACGCGACGTCATTCTCGGCATGGACTTCCTAAACCAACACGGCGCAGTCATCGACCTGAAGTCGAAGTCGATAACCCTGTCTGAAGATCAAGCGATACCACCGGAGAGCTCTCGTCGTCACCATGCCTTAAGCGTGCTCAAAACTCAAGTCAGCATCCCGCCTCGCTCCAGCATTGTCATTTCCGTCGGCGCCAAAACAACTGCCGACGTAGAAGGCGTCATCGAGGGTGACCAACGTCTACTACTAGACCGTGAAATTTGCGTCGCAAGAGGCATCGCTCGACTGCATGGAGGGAAAACTGAAGTGTTGCTGACAAACTTCAGCCAGGAGTTCAAGCACATCAACAAGGGCACGACGATCGCATGCATCGAGGAAATTCTGGAAACCAGCAATGCGTTTGTCCTCTCGGATTCTGCCGCATCTACCCCGATGACCGCAGTCCCCGAACCAGACTTCGACATTAATCCAAGCCTCCCCACGCTTAAGCAACAACAGCTCAGAAGTCTACTTCGACGATACAAAGGGTGCTTCTCGACGTCATCAAGGATTCGACAAACACCAGTCGCAAAGCATCGCATTATAACCGAAGAGTGTGCTCGACCACTCCGCCAGAGCCCTTATCGAGTTTCTACGCGAGAACGTGAAGCTATACGGCACCAAGTCGACGAAATGCTGCGCGACGACATCATCCAGCCGTCAAAAAGCCCGTGGGCATCTCCTGTAGTCTTGGTAAAGAAAAAGGACGGAACCCTACGTTTTTGCGTTGATTATCGTCGTCTGAACAAGATCACGAAGAAGGACGTATACCCCCTCCCACGGATAGACGACGCATTGGATCGGCTCTGCAACGCTAAATACTTCTCGTCGATGGACCTCAAGTCTGGCTATTGGCAAATAGAAGTCGACGAAAGAGATCGCGAAAAGACCACCTTTATCACCCCAGACGGCCTCTACGAGTTCAAGGTTATGCCATTCGGACTGTGCTCGGCGCCTGCAACGTTTCAGCGCGTCATGGACACGGTGTTAGCCGGACTGAAGTGGCAGACGTGCCTTGTTTACCTGGATGACGTCGTTGTCTTCGCCGGAAATTTCGACGATCACCTTAGGCGGCTTGCGACAGTGTTAGAAGCCATCAAGTCATCAGGGCTCACTCTGAAGCCGGAAAAGTGCCGCTTCGCTTACGATGAGCTTTTGTTCCTAGGCCACGTGATCAGCAAATCAGGAGTACGCCCCGACCCACAGAAGACAGCTGCCATCGCAAAGTTCCCGCAGCCCATCGACAAGAAGGCAGTGCGTAGATTCCTTGGCATGTGTGCCTACTACAGGCGCTTTGTCAAGGGTTTTTCACGCATCGCGGAGCCGCTTACGCATCTAACCAAAGGTGATGTCGAGTTCAAGTGGGAAACGCCGCAGGCCGATGCATTTCAA
Source organism: Dermacentor andersoni (assembly GCF_023375885.2). Lineage (NCBI taxonomy): Eukaryota > Metazoa > Arthropoda > Arachnida > Ixodida > Ixodidae > Dermacentor > Dermacentor andersoni. Next base: position 137,044,509 of record NC_092818.1, read on the forward strand.
GAACTCAAACGACGCATGCAGTCGCCGCCGGCACTTGCACACTTCGACGAGAACGCCGATACCGAAATCCACACTGACGCCAGTAGCCTAGGCCTCGGTGCCGTCCTAGTCCAGAGGAAAGACGGACTTGAACGGGTGATATCGTATGCTAGCCGGTCGCTGTCAAAAGCGGAAGGCAATTATTCTACGACTGAAAAGGAATGCCTCGCCATCATTTGGGCTACAGGAAAGTTCCGCCCTTACCTATATGGGAGACCATTCAAAGTGGTCAGCGACCATCACGCGTTGTGTTGGCTAGCTAACTTAAAGGACCCTTCAGGACGGCTGGCGCGGTGGAGCCTCAGACTGCAGGAATATGACGTCACCGTAATATACAAGTCCGGAAGAAAACACTCTGACGCCGACTGCCTGTCACGCGCCCCCATCGATCCCCCGCCGCAAGACGACGAGGACGACGACGCCTTCCTTGGAATAATAAGCGCGGAAGACTTCGCCGAACAGCAACGAGCAGACCCGGAGCTAAAAGGCCTCATCGAGTATTTGGAAGGGAACACCGACGTTGCCCCTAAGGCATTTAGGCGTGGGTTGTCTTCGTTCACACTACAAAACAACCTGCTCGTGAAGAAGAACTTCTCACCAGTCCGCGCCAGTTACCTTCTTGTTGTACCGTCAGCGCTGCGTCCAGAAGTACTGCACGCCCTACACGACGATCCAACCGCTGGGCACCTCGAATTCTCCCGGACGCTGTCGAGGATACAGGAAAGGTATTACTGGCCGCGTCTGACCGCCGACGTTGCCCGTTACGTCAAGACATGTCGAGACTGTCAGCGACGCAAGACACCACCAACAAGGCCAGCAGGATTACTACAGCCAATCGAACCTCCTCGCCGACCATTCCAGCAGATTGGGATGGATTTGTTGGGGCCGTTTCCGACGTCAACATCCGGGAATAAGTGGATCGTCGCGACGGACTATCTCACCCGCTTCGCTGAAACTAAAGCTCTACCAAAAGGCAGCGCAGCCGAAATGGCGAAATTTTTTGTCGAGACCATCCTGCTGCGACATGGTGCCCCAGAAGTCCTCATCACTGATAGAGGAGCGGCTTTTACAGCAGAGCTCACACAAGCCATTCTGCAATACAGCCAGACAAGCCACAGGAGGACAACTGCCTACCATCCGCAAACGAATGGTCTCACGGAGCGCCTGAACAAGGCCCTCGCCGACATGCTAGCAATGTACGTCGACGTCGAGCACAAGACGTGGGACGCGGTCCTGCCGTATGTAACCTTCGCTTACAACACGGCGGTGCAAGAAACGACACAGCTCACGCCGTTTAAGCTGGTTTACGGCAGGAACCCGACGACGACGCTCGACGCCATGCTGCCGCACGTCACTGACGAGGAGAATCTTGACGTCGCTACCTATCTCCAGCGCGCCGAAGAAGCCCGACAGCTCGCCCGCCTACGGATCAAGAACCAGCAGAAGACCGACAGCCGACACTACAACCTCCGACGACGCTTCGTCGAGTATCAGCCCGGCGACCGTGTTTGGGTGTGGACCCCGATACGCCGACGAGGACTCAGTGAAAAACTACTGCGACGATATTTCGGACCCTACAAGGTCATCCGACGTATTGGCGCGCTGGACTATGAGGTCGTGCCAGACGGCATTTCGCATTCACAGCGACGCCGCGCACGATCTGAAGTGGTCCACGTGGTGCGTCTTAAACCCTTTTACGGACGCTGACGAACTTCCTTATTTTGTTGTTTTCTTTGCTAGGAGTGCTTTTCTTTTATTACTTTCGTTTGTTTGCGGCATCGGGTCGATGCTTTTTAAGAGGGGGGTATTGACACGTGTACTTATATTTAACGGGCGACCACATTCGCCGGCCAACAAATGTTATCGCACAGCGCTGGACGCGTCTGCATGTATCCGAAGTTTCTGGAAAGTTATCGATGCTTCTATCCGCTGTTTGTTGTCGCCGAACCTTGTGTTATCTGATTTCATCGCGTGACTCGAATGTTGTAGAACTTTGTAGAAGGCATGCGGGTCCCAGCGATTAGTCTGGAACATTCGATGGCTGCTGTATAAAAACCGACGCACTTGACCCGCTGAGCAGATTTTCGACGATCGCCGACTGTGTTCGCCGCTATCGTTGTGCTTTAAGTGTAGCCTGTTTTGTGGGCACAGGTTCGCCCAATAAAAGCTAGTTTTGTCTTTCACAGTACTGCTACTGTGTTCTTTGGCGTCACTACCACGTGACAATATTGCGCCATAGTGTGCCTGGAGGGGCACGGAAACAGAAACGTAAGAGCTTGAAAAAAGGACAGCGTTCTCTAACCCCGACACCGAGTAAAGCTGTGCTTCAGTCATTCCGTAATCAGTAAAGCCAAAATTGTTTTACGGACAAGTTGATCTCAAGGTAACGTTAATTGTTCTGTATACATGTTAGAGCAAAACTTCTGTTTAACGAACTTAACTGGTGCGAGTAATTCAGACCAGGTTTCTCGATTAAAACCATCAACTCTTCATCTAAAATCTCCTGTATATAGCAGGTAATGCCACATACAAAAAAAAAAGTTGAGCGACCTCAGTATAAGGCATCTTTAGTTCTAGCTTTTTCACAACACAGCGTCCCCTGTACGAGGTACAGGCAATGTGAAATGTAACCCACAGATGATGCAGCTCAGTGACTCTACCTGATACACTGATGCACTTTGAAAGCCTCGTAATTGGCCGTCTATTCATAAATAGCCTCTTGATGGAAATATGAGTGCGGGATAAAGACAGTATGTTTTGTTCAAATAATATTGTAGGTCAACAAAATGTGTTTTATATTCCCTGACGTTGTTTCACAACGGCGAATAAGTGCGTCAGGTTTCATTTGAATGTACTATACGTGATCACATTTTTCATGATAGGCAGGTGTAGACATGCATCCGTTTCGATAAAACTTTTTTTTTTGCTTTCATGAAGTTTGTCAAAATGTACTGCTTTATAGTTATTGTCTGGTAAACTATCATCAAATTTACACTTTCTTTTAGCACATTCACGCCACTCCACAAGGACATGCAAGCAAAGTATACAAAAGTAACCAAAATATGGACCGACTTCAAAAAAACAGCAAAAATCGGAGAATTTTGAATACCAATACCGGTGAGTGTGTCCGCCGTGCCGCTGATCTTATTCCTGTATCTCGATGGATCGCCAACAAAAGTAAGGGGGAGTCTTTCACATCTCGAAGCGCCGTTGCGACAGGAGAACCGATAAGTTTGGCTCTCAGTCATCTCTCTAGGCCTTCTGCAGGCGTCGTTTCTACAAACCAGTAGGACTTCCTCCCTGCTACTCGCGGTCTTAGAAAGCACTGCGTCAACTCAATGACGCGAACTATGATATCGTCGAGCTCGTCGTCCCCTGTACATCGTCAGTACTGCTGCGAGGTTTCGTTGTCCCCCTCTGCCTATCTCAGGGCCGCATTTCTTCACCAACTCCCTGTCATTTTAGTTATCACCGAGATGGCGCTGAAAGCGTCGAAGTGTCATATATTATGGAGCGTTAAGCTACGTCGAAAAGAAACCCAAATCTCCCACGGGCCAATGGAGAGGAAGGTTATACCTCTAGCCTGGTCACAATGCAAAATAAAGAAAATGAAACTGCGAGAGACAGTATACGTATTAACACATTTATCTATTGCTATTTGTAAGCGCCCTTATACGACTTGTCGCTTGATTTCTCTGGTCTGGGATTAAACCTCTACACACAGATATCCGTTGTGTTAAGTAATTACACGCATTATAAAGTACGTGGACAGGCGTAAGCTTCAATCTGGGACAGCGTTTGCGCACTGTTGTTAAGCACGCACTCTGCCTGCACAACATCATATTGAGCTTTCTAACAGGCAACGAGAGTAGGCTGAAAATAAGTAAAACATATGCAAGTGAGCCAGAGCTGCCCTGGTGCCCTGGTGCGGCCTTATATTAGTCAATTCGATCTTGTTTGGACGTAATCAAGGTCATCAAAAAACAAGAACGCGACAGCTCTTGATGTAACTACAGAAGGGATACGCAGCAACAGGATTTTGGTTAGGGCTAGTTAGTGTTTGCTGAGCGCATCGCCATGTGTGATCGCGTGTTTATGTGCTTCTGCGCTTGGTTGCTTTTTGCGCTGAATAACGCGAGTCGTCTCACTACAGGAGCACAGCCTTTTAGAACAATGCGCGTCCCTAAGCGTGCAATAACACAACGCCTATAAGGCACCGGCGAAGCACTCGAACTCATTTTCGCTCTGGAGCTCCCCTTTCCTACTGTGCTCCTCCGCTACCAGCCACTCCTCTCTCCCTCCCCCATTCTTTAAGACCTGAATGCACCAGAACCAGGAGAGGCAGTCAAACATGCGCATGCGATGCCATTGAACAGCGGAAAACGCCGATTGTGACTCGAGGTATAGCAAGCGATCTCGGTTGAAGCAGGGCGAAATCATAGTGTGTGCTGCCTGCAATTAGAATTGGCAGTCCGAGTGTCGCACGGAATGAAACGGCGAGACTCAGCGCAAGTACCGGTCGCACGAGTGGCTATTCCGTCCGTCCGTCTGCGATCTCGTCGGACGCGTTTTTGCTCCACCTTTCGAAAGCATTTTTCTTCTTTACTTCTGGAGGAATACGAGTAAACACTCAAATGCTTCGTTCCCTTAAGGATTGGCTGCGTACCACTGCTTAAGAATGGTCTTCATATTAAGGGTGTTCAAAGATTACCCGGTGCGTCAGATGGTCAAGAAAAGCGTCGAAATGTGATCTCAGTCGAGGATACCAATATGGGGAGCAGTCAAAAAAAATAACACTGTGCAGAGGAAAACTAGATAAACTGTTCCCTACACAAGTGCTAAAAAGGAGTAAAATGTACAAGAATATCTGAGCTGCCAATGTCTCGAAAGACCTCATATCATGTGCAATTGGTTACTATACGGAAGAATGCTACAGTTTTTCGACCGAGACAGGGAAATACAAAAAAATTACTAAACCATATTGCAGTATACTTTCATCTCCTTATTATATTTCTCGCTCTTGTTCTTCTGTAATAGCACATAGTTTACGTGTTTACGAGGCTATTGTGTCCGGGTTCACGTACTTTGTACTTGGAATGTGGCACTCGAGGGAGCCCTCGCTGGCACCTACCTATGGAACGTTTATTTTTTGTAGTTATTGCTTCAGTTGCGGCCACCAAATTGATCACAATCGTCATGTCAGTGAAGAGGCGTGGCCGGTGCCACACGTAAGCGGCAAACTTAAACGCGGTTTATAAAATAAGCAACGTGCCCCCTACTTACAAACGTAAGTATGAAGATAAAGCAGATAAATAAAAGCAGTCACACAGAATTAGACCTTCAAACGGCACACACAATTTCAACTTGTCAGACAGTTCTTCCCGGAAGGACCACAGATAGCATGCAAGAAATTGTCACGCATTCCTCTCACATTTCTGCGAAAGGCAGGACTGGTAGACATATGGTGACATTGTTGGCGCAGAGAGAGACGCTCAGGTGGAGCAACTGCCGGACAGGTCTGCCAGGCTAGCCCCGACTGTAGCAGCATCATCAGCCCCACCGCTACCACAACAACAATTGCAACTCTCAAAGTTAAGAAAAATTTCATGAACCACGTTAAGTGTATGTGGCAATGTATACAGGACATCACGGATATAGGATTAGATAGAGTTGTTACTTCGTTTATCCACACAAAGCAGGTAGCAACAAGCACATGCCCTTCGGCATTAAAAAAAATTAGGACCTGCTCGCTTTCATTTCTGGCCCTGGAGAATAAATTTACACAAATATATGTAATCAAGCCTTGATGAAATAATAATTCCAATATTATTCGATTTGGAATTATTTCTCATACTAAACATTGTTCTAATAATTATTAGCCATTGCTTCTCTGAGTCACACACAACTTAAGTCTCGCTCAAACGTATCAAAAACACTGCTACGACGACGATGACACAGAAGACAACAATGGCACTACAGTCAGTCCACAATGACTATGACGTCACGATGACGACGCTACCTAGAAGACGTCGTCACGATCACAATGGCAGCCCACGATGGCACGATGGCTGGTACCCCTATGCGTAGCACCAGGTATACTTTTGTAGTCTCACGAAATTTGCCAGGTAAACCTAATGGTGACAAATATGTCAACAACACCTTCCATTGGTGCGAAGATGTCTCAATAAGGCACCGTGATCGGTTATTGCCATAAAATGGCAGCGCTCTAGACGATTGACCTCATTATTGCGAACTTATCGTGGTTTCAAAACGTGAAGAGTGGAAGCAAACAAAAGCAGTGAAGACTCGGATAGAAACAGCTGTTAGGAATATTTGTGAAGTATGCACATACTCATACCAGGAACCTTAAAGCCATCAGAGGCGAGCAAAGTGCAAATTCTCGAGGCTTGCACAGCTGCATCAGAACGGCAAGTTGGGCCAGTTGGTTGGGATTCATGGTAAGTTCTGTAACAGCGCACCCAGCACAAGGACAACAGAAGGACTAAAACGACGACAGATAAACAGACGTCGTCGTTTTATTCCTTCTGTTGTCCTTGCCTTGGGTTCGCTGTTACAAACCTTACCATGAATGCACAGCTGCAGCGGAATAAACCATTAGAATACCGCTCACGCAGTGCATGAGTGCCCTTAGGCATGCGCAGGCTTGTACGATGCAGTAACCTCCTCTACAATATTTACTTTCTCACGAATGCGTATCTAGACGCGTCGATGGATATCGCGTTGGGGCGGCGTGTGGCCTTTTTTTTCGCAAGCTAAAACCAAGAAATAAAACTGCGGCTGATGGGACGCAGGTAAAACAAGACATCGCACTTATAGCACCTTTAGGCACGACGCACCTGTAGAGAGCAGTCGACAGCGCGGCCGCGTGGGAGACTTGATACAGCAGAACACCTGGCATAGCGCTACTTAGAATTGGTAATAGGTAGGGCTGTGTCGAAGGAATCAGAACGAATCGAGAAAACTGTCAATGAAGGTGTCAGGATAACGCTTACAATATGATGCTGGATGCTGTGCATGCTGCCGTAAACGGCAAGCATCCCGAAAAAAAATTCTAAAAACAAAGTATATATATGTAGCGCGCGCGAGAGAGAGAGAGGAAGACCCTTTAATGGCGGGCAGCTCTGCGAGACATTGACGTGCTTCAAAAACGAGTTGCGCCTTATCGCCAGACTGAAATACAAATTTCTAGGCAGCTCTTTACGAATGTTGTTTTTAAAAAACACGGTCCCTTCGCTAAACGGAATCAGTTGCATTAAGAGCGTACCTTTACTGCATCCGTTTACACTACCTAAGATTTCAAGACCAGAGAATTCGTGGAAAATGTGAGCACTCGCACTCGCACAGATGAAAGCAAGAGAAATGTAAACAATCACTCAGTCGGCACAGCAATTACAGCTTCTCTGAAAGCTGTAGTAGGGAATCTTGCAATCAGTCGATGCTATCTCCATCAGCCTCAATGCTTTTGGTGATACAACCCGCGCTTTCAGAGGTCAAGCTTGTTTACCTAGCTTCTTTCTCGCAGTTCGTTTTTAGCGTGCGGAGTTTGTCAGTACTTGCTCCTCGTTGATTCAGCAAATCCATTCTGTCTAGCCGCACCGCCCGCAGAAGCAATAATTGAGGACCAACCAGGGGCAATGCCCTGTGCACTCCCGTCTCCAACAGGTGTCGTATTTGTCGTTCCACGCGCCACATTAGTGATGAGAAAACCACCATGGTCGCTAAGATCAGCGGAGAGCTTTGTGTTGTTTAGCTTTACCACTTCTTAACTTAAACAGCGCACAAACTTACGGTGCGTTGCGATGTTTAAAAGAGGATATTTTTAAAACAGATAAAAAAAGAGTTGAAAAATAGCGCGAGAGGCACAGCGCTTTAAAGAATGCGGTTTTAGTTCTAGCAGAATTAGGTTTTCTTCTTACCTATGCACACTTCTGTGTTTTGTTTGCGTCACGGCATATTGTGGAAAGGTGAACCGGTGAGGCAGTTATTGACTTCCACGTGGTAATTTGATCACATCTGCGCAACACTTCGTAAGGGAGTACATTAATTACCCGTGCCGCAACAAATGTAGTGAAGCTTTAGAAATCGCTTATCATAGAGAAATAAAAATACATCGCTGGAAAATAATTGATCAATCCTGCCTTCAAATTACTGTATTATATGCAGGTTTAACACATACATGGCATCACAGATGCAATTGCAAGTAACTTAAGCTATGTTAGCTCCCTTTAGCTTACTTATTGTTTGTAAATCAGGGTGCTCAAGGCTTTAGGAGACAAGTGATTGTTTAAGGAATAGCAACAATATTTGTGAAAAGAACTGATAGAAATTCCTTGCAGACTGTTTACAATGTTTCTTTACTGCTTTTTTCTAAGACTTGAATAAAACCTACTTTAGCTACAATTCCTGTGGTTCATTAGTAATGAATCCGGCTTCGATAACGGCTGCATGTTCGGATCAGATAGTGCGCTCTGATGTTGGGCAGTGCTTCCACGATAAGATAATCTGGAGATTTTTCAGCATGGTGTGGCCGTTTGTCAGTCTGCCTCTCGGTGACGCTCCCATACATACCTGCATAGCCGGTTTCGTATTAGGAAGAAGGACGCCACGTTGAAGCTGACGTGGCCAAAAGAAGTCATCAAAAGAATTTCCCAGCACGCTATTTGTGGGACGTCCAGGCACCGTGGCCGCTAGCAAAAGCGTTACTTAGAAGTGCCACTTAATCCCATCGTGCATAGCTAGCTTGTTTGTCGACTTCGTCACCTCTAAGCTGCTCCAGAATAGTCATAATAATTGGCTTTTCAACGTACTCCCTCATCATGGCCTTCACCTGCTGCAGAAATTCAAACCGCCTGAATTACGTATGACCACTTGTCGTACTTTTTTGTTGTTATTGTTCTTTTTTTTTGTTTTTTTACAAGGGATAATTGGCTGCAAACTATTTTGTCACTCCAAGAAGGCGCCCATCTCCAAGCTGGTGTGCACGGTGCCTAAGGCAATTAGGACAGCGCACGGTTTTATCTCGTCTGTCAGATTGGAAGCTTATACACTGAAAAAAACATTCTGACATGTAGGTGATTGAAGTTTCGCTGAATAAGAAACGGCGGCGGATAAGAAATGAATTCGTTTCAATGCAATAAAACATAAAATGCGCTCTAGTAATCATCGCTGTCAATCTATTTAGTTTCATTACAAAATGAGCGCCCGTCACGAGTCCATCAACAAGAGTTTGAAGAAGAGAAAAGACGACGTAAGATGAATGAATAATACAAGAGTGCATGAATATGACAAAAAGTAGCGAATAAAAAGAAGGCCACACGCAGTTGAGCGAGCCGATCAATGTAAAACGCGTAAATCTTCATTTGAAACAAGTAATTCATTCAAATATTCATTCTCCGCGTGAACAATTACAGTGCGGAATTTATTACACCGAACATCATCGCTGCGAGGTCCCGCTGTATGACTTGTTTGCGTTATTTCAGCGCGTGAGCTCATTTTACGCAGTGTTGTGCAAACTAAAAGTCAAAGTAAAAAAAAAACAATATGCAGATTGAGCCCTTATGTTGAAATCTATGTGAAGCAAAGCTTTGCACAATGTTTACGCATAAGTTTATCGATGTTCGCGCTAACAAAGGCGCACATGCTTACGAGAAGAGCGCACGAGTTGTTTGCTTATTTCGTTTGTTTCTCATTAACGAAGCGCTGCGCAGCGCACTGTACACACTGCACAAACTTACAAAGCCGTGTGACCCAAACTGTTCAACGAAGCTACGGTTCACTGACGCGAGAAGTGCTGAAGCTTGTACTCATTGTTCTCATTTCGCATCTCTTGGCGAGACGCTATTCGTGTTTGTTTCCACTACTGGCACGGTATACATTTCACGTCCCTCGGGTGACAGATGCCTCCTGTTTTTCGCTTCCAAAGCCGGCTTGCTGCCCTCGTTTGCGCGCAAGGATACATGTTTGTGCTTCGTGGAATAGCATTTATGTGCCTGCTCAACGAGACGCCTCTCTCTGGTGTGTTCAGGACGGCGGGAGGAGAGGAGGGTTGTGCCTGCCGAGCGCTCCACTAAAGAATATAAAGCTTCAGACGCCACTAAGCTCATGCGCGACAGGACGTGCACCTCAAAGGCTTAGTTGGTTTTCGGTGGCGAATGCGCCCCGCTAATCGGTTGCGCGGGAGAGCAGGTGCCGTTTGCATTGGCACCTTGGTATCGAAAAGACCGACCACCAGCCATCGACTACAGAGCGCAAACGACGAATTCTCCGCCTCGGTTCGACTCCCGACTTTCGTCAATTTGACCCTTTGAGAGACCAAAAGATTTGGTCAAATTATCGGAAAGGTCAAACGAACAATAACGTTTGCTTGGGCGAGTTGGTGCTTGGAAAAGAAAGCACCAACTGGAAAAGAAAGAGGCTAAGGAACAGACGGAAGCGAAAGAAAGGCGGCGCTGCACTCACAACTGTTTATTAGGCACAAAGCTTGCCATATATATACACCGTGCATGCTCTCGGCGTCAGGAGGCAGCAAAGAGCAAGCGACAGGTCATCTTGTTTGCGTCAAACCCAACAATTTCATTTCCGCATCATATAACGAAACAGATGCTTGACTAACACGTACTTGACCAGTGATATGAATGTGATATGTATGATGCAGCAGTTGTTATCAACTTTATTTATAGTCCTGCAGAGCTTTCGCCAAAGGGGCCTTAGGTCTCCCACGTGGGGACGTCGAGGTGTTGCCTCGCCGCCACCTCGCGGGCCTGCTGGACGGCCCAGAGTTGGTCACCGAGGATGGGGCTGCGCAAGGCAGCGGCCCACCGCGGCGAAAGGGTTCCGGAGTTAGCACCGTGCGGGTTTTTGTTACAGTCCCAGAGCGTGTGAGGTAAAGTGGCTATATAAGTGTGGCAGATGATGTCATGGGCGGAAGGAATGTCAACCACTAAAGGCTAAAAATAAATTTTAATAAAGCAGCTTCACGCCTAGGAAAGCCGTAGCACCATTTTCTAAATTTCTTGTGTTTTCAAGATATTAATAGCCACTGCGGGCATCAGGATCGAGTGCGGGTCGAATTAACCCAACTGGCTTGATTTCTAGTTTGCACTAAATGAGTGTTCATTCTAAAGCAATGCGTGGTCTCTCGACGGAACATTCCAATGGGTTCGAATGAAGCGATAAATCGGATTAACTGAGGTCGAATTAACGGCAGTCGACGGTAAACAAAACGACGCAATTAGGCATTGATAAGCTAGGAAAAGCAGAAGGACATGTAGCACAAGGCAGAAACCGTTATGGGGCAGGATCATGATAGCAGCGGTCAGCCTCAAGTCAGTAGGAGCCTGGTGATTCAGACATGCCATCGGCATGCTCCAGTGGACAACGTGTCCCGGTTACTGCGGCTACGGTCCGTGGGCTGAGCGCGCACAATAGGGAACACTGTTAGTGACAACCTGAAGGTGACTTAGCTTGACACCACGTATCCTGCGGCTATGCTCCACAAGATAAGCAGACGCAGTCTGAATAGTCTAGACGGCTCGATCTGACACAGTCGCTCCTTCTGGTCAAGCCAACCACGCCGACGTCGATCGCAGCCACGCCACATGCATCGCCACAGCGTCAGAGGCAGCGGCGTATAGGCCACACGACGGCTTTGATGAACTGTTTGTAAAAACTATAGTACTTCCTTATTGTTGTTATTTCCATTGATTTTTTTTAATAACGCTTAACCTGTTGTTTATTGTGTATGGGTAGCGCGTAACATTTACCCCGTTTGGGTTTTACTATCAGGTTTTCTATTAAATTATCTTACACATGTCTTGAGCCTTCTCATCTCACATAAAGGCTTTCAATAACCCTGAAGTTTGTGTTTCTTGTATTGCACCGACCGACCATGAGAAAGCCTTCCCCAGTCATCTTTAATTATCCATGTCCTGCTTAACCGACTCCACCCTACAGGTGCGAATTTCATAATCCAATGATTCCCTCTACATTGCAATGACCCTTAAATATGCAAGTACGAGACTAGGTGTCGCGGAGGTTTCTCTCATATATTCCAAAAATAAACAGGCAAAATTACATGCTTTAAATTGACAGTTTTGAACCGGTTATTAATTTCCTGAAGAATGGTGTCGATAGCATTAATCTTCATCTCCAGTTCGAAGAGAGAGAGAGAAAAAAAACTTTATTTGCCACTGCAGGGTTGGAAGTTAGGGCAGGTAGGCCTAGTGTGGCTCCCAGGTGGGGGCGATCAATACTTGTGTTACTCGCTCCGGTTACTGAAGGTTGTTTCCTGCCTATGTCAGTAAGTCCGTAAATGTTGCACCAGCAGAAAAAAAGATCACAAAGATAAAGCAACTTTCCCTTCGATCAATGACTTCACGAATGCAATAAGCGTGAGAAGTGAGTGATCCCCTGTACTTCAAAATGCTTTTTCAGCGCTTTATAAACTCTCTGTTGCGCTACATTTGGCGTGGGTGTAATGGCACAATACAGGGTCGAGGATTGATGGTGCCATAGCGCATGGAATGCGGAGAAAGCTCGCAGGATAATATTGGACGATGTTCGGTCACGAGCGGTAATCATAATTTATATAAAAAATAATACTGAGCACGATAACGCTCAAACGGCACTGACAATAATCTGTTCACTCTCAAGGAGATAATTTCGAGCCTTCGTACGCCTCCTGACACTCTTGGTCAACTTTGAAGTGGGAAGTTGCGCAAGTTGCCCTCTTACCGTCAAAGTTGCCCTTTTACCGTCATGAAAGCAGTCTTTCACAATTATGGGGGCCTATTTATCACGATTGAGTCGTCTAAATTGCGAGTGCTTACGGAAAATTTTGACGACTTCACCACCGTGGGTGATCACTGGAGATTTCAACGCACACAACTATCTCTGGGGAAGCTCCAAGATTAACTCAGGAGGCAGACGATTGGTGTCCATTGCCTCTGAACGAGAACTTTGTTAAATAGTGGAAGTCCCGCCTATGTGCGAGGAACAGCGTGTAGTACCTGCCTCGACCTTAACTTTATTTCGCACTCGTTTAACCGAAGGGTTCAATGGTTCTCGGACTTCGAAACGCGGGGAAGTGATCACATCCCAACTTATCTCACGATGGAGGGGCTCACTAACCCCAAGTTCTCCGAAGCGTTCCAACGCATCGACTGGCCGAAATTTATATCAACAATGGAAGGCTGCTGTCGAAATGACATACCATCTAGCCTAGGGGACGCAATAACAGGTGCCTTACAGGTTGCCACACATTCTATTTTGAAACGCTCCACACGCCCCAAATTCGACATCGAGTTATAGAAACTTCGGGCAATTCGCCGCCATGCCGAACGAAGAAATAGGCGCACAAAGTCCATTCATTATTTGAGATTGGCCAAACGCACACGGAAGAAAATACAACGTCGTATGAACAAGCTGGCTTCACAACTATGGATATCTTTCTGCGAGTCTCTGGATCGCCGAAAGCCCTTGTCTCTTATCTCGAGAACTGCGCGTGGCCTCTGTGCAACCCCTGGACAGCGCCACCCATTTAATTCCCTGGCTCTTTGCCTACAATGCACAAATATTGAAGTCGCAGAATCCTTCTGCAGGAGGATTGCCGGTGAAGCAAATTCCACTAGAACGCAGGCTCCCGACCACTCACCAATATTACGCTATCCTCGCATGTGGACGAACTATAGGCTGCGCTTGCTTTATGCAGGCGTTCCTCAGTGCCAACATGAGAGGGCATTACATACCGCTCTCTGTGTAACTTTTGTCAACGGGCTCGAAAGGCACTCCTGCTCCCGTACGACTTGTGGCAGACTGGCACGGTTCCCCAGGAATGGAAGTCGCCTGATTCCGCTTCTCAAAGCCCTTTGGCATTGCGTCATGCCGTCAGATCGCACTTGTTAGTTGTGTAGGAAAAGTAATGGAACGGATGGTTCTAACACGTCTGGAGGGGTACCTAGAGAACTATGAAATTTATCCAGAGATGTTGACAGGATGCAAGCGCGGCCATTCATCTATAGACAACGTTGCCAACTTGATAACGTACGTCGAATTTCAGAAGGCCTGTAGATGCTTGTTTGTCTGCTGCCTTGTTTCGAGGCGTTAAAGGGGCTCACTATAACGTTACCCATGAAGCCATCCTTAAATCATTAGAAGCAATAGGACTTCGTGGCAAGATATATCTCTGGTTTCGTAGCTACCTACAGATCCGATCATTCTACGTGCTCACTGGGGATGGCCCGGCACTCCTATATTACAGTTGCCGCGGAGTCCCTCAGGGGAGAGTACTAAGCCCAACGCCTTTTAATCTAGCTCTGACTGGACTACTGGAGGACCTATCAAGCTGCGTTCGACTCTCTACCTACGCCGACATCTTTATCTGGACTTCGGGGGTGAACACAGCTTCAGCTTCGCACTCGGCTTCAGAAGGCTGCCTCATCGACATCATGCTACCTTCGTAAGCAAGGTCTGGAAGTGACGTGGGAAAAGTGAGCAGTGGTGGCGTTTACCCGGAAGCCAATGTCTGTACGCCATATCAGTCAACGGACAAGTGATATTGTCCAAGAGAAGTGACAGGTTCTTGGGTGTTGTGTTTGATAGATACTTGTCCTGTACTCCGCACATGAACTTCTATATGTCCTCTATTCAGATTCCTTGCAGGAAAGAACTGGGGGGTGTCCACACAATCCATGTTGCAGCTGCACAGGGTGTTGTTTGTTGGGTTTCTCCGGTACAGCCTACCTGTTATATCCAACCCCTGGAAAACCAATTTGCGTAGAGTTGAAGCATTCAAGCCCAAGCTCTGAGGATATTCCTTGGATTACCACGCAGTACGTCAACGGCTCAAACTATTGCCGTTTCTCAAGATTATTCAATCACGACGCACATTGCCGCCGAGACAATGCGTGCACATGTCAGGCACATTACCCCGACCATTTGCCACCACCTCGCCGCATGAACTCACCGTGGAAAGACCCCGTACGTCATTTAGCACAACTGTCAGTGCATATCGTGCCTCGCTTACATTGGGGTACACACCTGCGTCTAGGTCGGTGTCTCCTTCATGGTGTTTGTGCCATCCTGAAGTACACCTCAGAATTCCAGAACCTTAGAAAAAGTCAGGTCTACTACCGCTTGCACTAAAACAACTGAGCTTACTCAATGCAGTAGCCATGTACACTTATATACTGACGGATCGCCCACATCCACTAATTTGGAGCGTGCTGTGTTTATACCGACATGAGGAGTAACACTGCGATTCACGACGTCACATGTCACGACATCCAGGGCTGCAGAACACACGGCTCTGCGCAGTGAACTTCAATTTATTGACACAGAGAGCTCTGGTACATGGGCCTTGTTTTCGAGACCGGCTTTACACAGGATGCAGTCAATTCTCAGACGTGGAGCTCACGAACAGCTAACATACGAAATTGTCAACCTTCACCACGACGTCAAACAGAAAGCCACGAAGTTATTTTCCAGTGGCGACCTGGCCATTGCGGATCAGTGGAAATGATCAAGCAGACAAAGCTATCCGAAGTCACATCAAGATCGACACAGCGTTCACATTCCTCTTTTCAGGACAGACGCTGCAAGGCAGCTTCGTCACCTGGCACGCAAGCTCTGTTTAACAGAGTGGAACACCCCATATATAAGGCGCACCAAGTTCTGCGAATTGAACCCTTCGCTCCAACTCCGACCTCCACCCGAACTCCACCGACGTGAGGCATCGCTTCTATACCGGTTGTGGTTGGGAATAGCTTTCACGAAGGTGTACACTACTTTGACTGCAATGACCGACAGTGCTGCATGCGACGTCTGCGGTGTGGAAGAGAACGTCGAACATTTATTGTGCCATGGTCATCGATTTCAGTCGGAAAGAAAACATTATACATCGCATTGCGACGACTGAACGATCGGCCGTTGCCTGAGCAGGTGCTACTTGAAGACTGTGCCCACCGCTCGTCGGCCCACAAAACTATGACAGCATTTTTGTCTTTCTTGTGGGCGAATGGCCTACTTGAACGCCTTTGACTCGCTCAGGCCCTCCGCGTGCGCCCTCGAGCTCACCGCGGCTTTCCTCCCCCTCCCCTCCCTCTTTCTATCTTACCTTTCTATTCCCTCTTTCCCGTCCCCCAGAGTGGGATAGCACACCAGACGCATTTCTGGTTAACATCCCTGCGTTCTCTCTCTATTTCCTCCTCCTCCTCCTCCTACTCCTCCTGAAGAGACATTATTTGCCCAAGCAGAAGCCCAGGAAAACAATTGTTCTCAACGTACACAAAATGTTTGCCTTGGGAATGCGCACAAGTTGTTTTATTAAGAGACAGAGTACACTGTAGTCGGGTTGCGAAGCAGCCGCAAACAGCACTCTGAAAGTAAGCTTTCTTTTATGCTCTGTACTCTTTTGCTTCAAGGTTTTTAAACACGAAGTACATGCCCTGCTTATTCTTTCCCCCCGAAGGGGGGCTTCGGGGATGGTTGTTTAGCCACGCACGTTATTGCATTTCAGTGTAGCGGGGCCACAAGTGGTCGTATTGACAAAGCAAAGGAAGATTTGTACAAACTCGGTGGGCGGACGACAGAAGTATAAACAAAATTCTGGTACACTTGAAGCTTTCATTAACTGATATTGCACTCAGGGATTCTTTCGTACCAGAGCTCTCTCCTATAAATTTGTATTTTTAAGAGGCCTGTCCAAATGACAAGCTAGACAATCTGTTAAAGCAATTTCTATTTGGCGCAAGAGATAAACTAGATAAAGACACCTGATATGCGAACACGGACAGCACCTAATAAATGTCATAAAATGATTAAATTTGACAAATATGACCCATTATTTGCCCACTTTCGTTCCCCGTCCGATGATACTTGATTTCGTCTAACGCTCGGTCATGTCAACACCAATCTTCCCAAACCCGAGTCGAAAAAAGTTTCGGCAGACAGCCTGGAAACATTTGATATAGACGCTCCTGCAATTAAAGTGGCGCAATGCGCCCACAGCAACCATTCGATACCCCAAATATAGGCTCCAGGAATTTCCACGTGAGCCACATGGGAGGTTCGAAAGGTCACACAGCTCGTTTACGCTTGCAAACATTTCAGTGGAATGGTTTCTTTCTTGAACTTCTAACTGCGGCCAATGCACTGTCTGCCTGCGAAACACCATCCCTCATTTCATCTTCACCACTTGAAGCCTGAAACATATATAACCGTAGGTCCACATAGTCAATCCATCTCCAGTAACCAATGGTCCGGTCAGGCACAGAGACCTCCTCCTGGTATCTCTACCATCGATGAATTTCTTTTCTTTCTTGTCATAGCAGGTATCTTTTCTTGCAACATGTCCACGAAATGGGTTTATATCTTGAGCAATGGCGTTGCTTATTCTATTGCAATCTTTCTACTGTTTCTTCATTTTGCTATCCTTTGGAAGAGATCCTACAACGTGTACGATTAAAATTAGCAAGAACTCTCTGTATCTGTATAGAACGTAACTTGCTTAGACGTTGTACCCACCTTTTTTTGTTTGTTCGCCAATAGTTATGCGCTTATGATCAGCAGCTGCCAAAGTATGCCTTGCTGCAAGGAAATTTTAACCCAGAGCCTGAATTCAAACTGGCACAGACTTTCTTGTGTATCATCTGCTGAACGACCTCTATAACTTTCCGCCAAAGTGCTTGCCATATTATGCTTGAGGTTGCGATCAAACAGGCCGTTTGTAACGCGGCATAAATATTTTTAAGCGTTAACGTTACCAGGCGTTACTCACGTGACATAGTTAGGTTAAGCGAAAGCTTTCCGCTTCGCGCAAGCCTCGTCACCCAAAAAAAGCTACACTGCTGAAGTCAGAAATACTTGAGAAGCATATATGTACTATCGCATACTGTGTGCACAAGCTTTTCTACATTTGTCTTATTCGAGCTCTGCTGACCACGATTTGAGTGCGAGTGGAAATGCTATACGGTATTGATGCAATCACTGGTAATTTCCCTCCTTCCTTTTGTATTTAAATAAAACAGCTACTTACTACTAGTGCTTTTGTCGTTACTGCTCAGGCAAATATTACAAGCATCAGCAAATAAAAGAAAATTAAAGTTGGGCCAGTTGGTATATGCTGGCCACATTGTTATCCGGTGATCGTATGTTTCGCTTTCTTATACATCTGAACCGCTTGTTTGCGTTACAAAAATATGTGGGGTCAAAATAATACAAACACGAAATATTCTGTGAACCTTTCTTTTTCACTTTCAGAGGTTCGAATAATAAATTATTTGGCAGATGTTCCTTTTTGCTAATATTAATATCAGCTGCTGGAGACGTCACATGCCTAGTCCTAGAATTCGACCGAACCCTTAAACTGCATAAACTGAACAAACGGTAGCCATCACAAAATTACTCGGGCTGTCAGAGAAATTCTTTCAGAGGTCCAACTAGCGCACAAAGCTTGTGTAATCCAGTGAAGCCGCACTCTGTTCTAGCACCGCACCCACTGCTTCAATTGACTGTGAGTATACTTGCGTGCGTGTGAACACGGACCAACGAGTGTTTGCCTAGCCCGTCACTGCGCAGTATACATGTCGCCAACAAGTAAAAAAGTTGAGGCTGGTCATTCGAATAGGTATACTTGCATTTCAACATATCTATTTTACTTGATGTTGAGCGTGCTGTGCGTTCTACCTTTTATTTGTTTTTTGTTTTGTGTGTGTGTGTTTTTTTAACCGCACGCTCAGCTGTGACGTCACGTCATACACCATTTGATACTGCAATAGGAGAGCTGTTCTTTGCTCTCCCCAGTACTGCGTAGCCACTATAGCATTTCTCAAATTTAGTAATCTGGCTTATTTAAGTAATCCAGTAATCTGGCTTACTTTGGAAGCACTTTGCCAAGGGGACAAAAATAGAAGCTCTGTTTCAAACGGATCAGTTCAGGCGTTTCGAATATATATGTATATTAACACTGAGTAGAGTGAGCTCGACAAGAAACGACTTTCGAAATATAGAAGTAACATCTCTTAGACAAGACTCGTTCCCGCGAAAGAAACTCGCAAAAAAAAAAAAAACTGTTTCTCGCTGCTGTGCTATCAAAAATTTCTGACAGGGCATATAACATGTTTAAAAGTACCTACAATAACTGAAGTTGTGACATACATTTCCTTAACTTGATACAACAAAGCTTAAGAGACACATAGACAGCAGTTATTGGTATTAGGTCACGTGGGGCAAGAATAATATGCGAAATAAAACAAGATTACATTTATGACGCAACAACTCAAGAACGCGCACGAAAATTCTTGCCAACTCAAAGAAGTGACACGCCTGCAAACACGTATGAAGTAATTTAAAATAAAGCATCAAGCGCGACTAAGAAAAATAGTTAACGATAGAAAAAAAATTTTGTATCCACGTCATGCGTAGGGAAGGTGGCCGAGCACGCCATCCATAACAGAATTGCCGAGTATATCGAGACTAACGACCTTTTCCCTCACAACATGATAGGTTTCAGGCCAGGCCTCTCCACCCAGGACGCCATGAAGCTTATCAAGATACAAATCCTGGAACGCTGCACTCGGGACACGAGAGCCATCCTTGGTTTGGACCTGGAGAAGGCCTTTGATAACATCCGTCACGAGTTCGTCCTCGACGCCATCTCCAAGCTCAACCTGGGCTCGTCCTTCCATGCCTTCGTCAGGTCTTTCTTGAGCAAACGATGCGCCATCCTCAAGGTTGGAGATTTGGAATCGGAGAAAATGGAGCTGAGCAGAAGAGGCACCCCTCAGGGGTCAGTCATCTCACCACTCCTCTTCAACATCGCAATGGTCGACCTCTCAAAGTATCTAGGCAAGGTCCAGGGCATCGGTCACACGATCTACGCGGACGACATCACTGTCTGGTGCGTGGGTGGCAGTGACGGACAAGTCGAAGCCGCTCTCCAGGAAGCTGTCGACACTACAGAGCGCTTTCTAACCGACACGGGACTCCGGTGCTCCCCAAAGAAATCGGAGCTCCTTCTCTACAGCCCAAGTAGAAAGGGCCGCAAGCCACAGAACTGGAAACCCCCCACTGAAATTGACATCAATCTCTACACCAATTGCGGAGATCCCATTCCCAAAGTCGCGTCCATTCGAATCTTGGGAATGACACTCGAAGGGGCGGGCACGAATAGCATCACCATTCACAAGCTAGCAAAAAAGACGGATAGCGTCATCGGTCTAATCAGGCGGGTAGCTAACAGAAGGAGAGGCCTGAGCGAAGAGAATCTGTTAAGGCTAGTCCACGCTTTCTTGTTGTGCCATTTTACGTACGTAGCGGCCATGCACGTCTGGAAGAGGGCCGAGCGAGACAAGCTAAATGCCATGATAAGGAGGGGGATCAAGAGCGCGCTCGGACTACCAAACTACACACGCACCGACCGACTCCTGCAGTTGGGTATTCATAATACCCTGGAAGAGATTGCAGAAGCACAAGAAAGGGCGCAGATTCTCAGGCTTTCCGGCACCAGGGCGGGCAGACGACTCCTAACTGAGATGGGCGTCCCCCCGGCCACTGTCGAAGACACCTACCAGGGCCTTCCGAAAGAGCAGAAAGATAACATCATCATATCGCCCGCCCCGCGCAATATGCATCCGCAGCGCAACGTAGAAAGAAGGAAGGCCAGAGCGGTGGCGCTCCTACGCCGCTCAACAGATCTCCCTGGCGGCAGCTGCTTCGTTAACGCGGCCCAGTATGGCAACAGCAACAATTTCACGGTAGTGTCAATCAACCACAGGGGTTCGACCATTAACGCCGCTTCGGTACGAAGCACGTCGTCGCGTGCGGCCGAACAAGTGGCCATTGCCTTGGCCCTCCTGGACGACGGGCACGCCAATATCTTTAGCGACTCCAGGGCAGCCATTCGCGCCTTCAGCGTTGGCGCCGTGTGTAAGGAAACCTGTCGCATCCTCGACGGCAAAAGCATCGCCACCCACACTCTCACGTGGTTCCCCGCTCACATGGGATCCATCATGGGAGGCCCCACAAACCTCAACGAGCTGGCCCACTCCAAGGCGCGAGGTCTCGCTTTCCGCGACCATGGAGAACTCCAACGCCGGCCCGCCGTGGGGGAGAACAGAGATCAACCGACCACATACAACGAAATTGCGCAGCACTTCTATCTCGGCAGGAGAGACTTTCCCCTTCCACACAAGAAGTTAAATAGAGCGCAGGCATTGACCCTCAGATTATTGCAAACAGGCTCATATCCCAACCCGGCTTTATTCCACAAAATTTATCCCGACACCTATGCCACTCGTTCTTGCAGGCACTGCAATGACATCGCTAGCCTAGACCATATGCTCTGGCGTTGCCCCTCGTTCCGAGGCACAGAACAAAGCAATGAGGACAAGTGGTTCTCCGCTATCAAGAGCCCCGATGCCGGGGCGCAACTATGGGCTGTCCAGAGGGCCCACGATGCGGCGGTCGGGCAAGGCCTGACTGTCCCAACGTGGGAGCGGCCCGCAGCGCGCTGAGTCGCGTACCTCAGGACCTTATTAAAGTTTTGCATCCATCCATCCATCCATGCCACTATGTGAAGGTGGATGACCAGCGAAGCTGTAGCACATACGCAGGGTTAGACAAGAGTGCATGTATTAATGTTCACTATTTCGTAATGGTAGTGACGATAACTTTGTGATTACTGTGAGATATACTGATTGGGTTGATTAGAACCTTAAACAAATTTTCGGCTAAAGTTACATCTATCCGCAACTGTTGTTAAATAGTTGGTGTGGCACTTCAAACTCTTCTAGCACAAACTAGTTGAACCATTCCTTGCCTGGTTTTGAAATGTCTACATTGAAGTATCCAACGATGATCCCAGGGGTAGTGTCATCGCGGCTCAACCATGCAAAGGGCGTGGTCATGAACTTCTTTATATCACTGTTGAGTGTGCCCGGAGATGTATACACAGTGGATATCACAATTCCGTCCTTTGTTTGTACGGCACAGACATCTTGCGAGTCAACAGCTTGAAGCTGTACATAAATTTTGTCCTTTGCGTATGTGGTAACACCTCGTGCTCCATGTGCTGTTCACAATTGATTCCAGTACAGCCATCGACTTGAAACAATGCATCTTAATTTATTTATTTCATTTTATCATGCATTATTATTATTATTATTATTATTATTATTATTATTATTATTATTATTATTATTATTATTATTAAGAGCGGAGTGCTTGAAGCCTGCTTCCCTTCAACCGCGGGTCAGCCAAGTATCGCACTCCTGGATCAGTCTACGCTCGTCTTTTTAATGCGTCAGCTTTCTTTGGCGAGCTAAAAATCGTGTCACGCGAAAAGTCTAACGCCTTGTATATGCACCAAAAATCCATCACTTGCAAAATTAAGACATTTAAAATGATAGCGTAAATGTAGATGGTCAGTAGCTTTTAACTAATAAGGAACAAATTAGAGCTGAGAATAAAATAAGATAATACTCCTAGAGATACATAGGACTCCTTAGAAAATGCACGGGGAAGTTTATTTTAGGAGTGGGCCAACTAAAATTTCGGGATGGGTCAACTTGAAATTTGGAGTTAGCTCAACTTGAAATTTGGAGGCGGACCAAGTGCAATTTCGGTGTGGGCCATCTTGACATTTGTGGGTGGGCCAACTTAAATTTCGAGTTGGGCCAAATTGAATTTGAGGATGGGCGAAGCTGAAATCTCGGGGTGCGCCAATTTAAATTCAGGGTTGGGTCAACCTAACTTTGGGGGTGGGTCAACTAAAATTTGGGTGTGGGCCAACTTGAGATGTTCAAGTAGCACAACGTCCAATTGAACGCTGCTGAGCTTCCTTCGAACAAGCGAGCGCGGGCAAGCGAGCGCGTTTTCCTTAGGCCTTACCAAGGCGCAATCAGGATGCAGGCGAGAGCTTCCGTGGACAGGAAACGTGCGCATAACACAGGCTTGCGAGCGCGACAGCGAGGATGACTTGGCATCGCGGCGACGTTCTATCCTCACTCTCCACTCACGCAACGCCTCACGCGCTACTGCGGCGGCTGGTATTACTTTTCGACCGCTGTGCTCAGTCGAGGCGCGCTCGTGTCCGGCGTTCCGGCTAAATTGCTACGATTTCACTGAAGAGGCTGGATGCGGCGAGAAAATCTGACGATTGTCGACTAAAGCCTAAGCATTCTTTGCCACCGGAAAGAGCATGGGTACACTCGCGTAAGCTAGGAAAAGCAAGTGAGCTAAGCTAAGCATAAACGAAGTCCCAGCCAAGCCAAACAATACTCACGCATTAGTAGACACTACTCAGCATTTCTCAGCTTCCCAATTCTCAGATTTTCATTGCTGATGCACAAACAAGGAAAATTACATGGAACCCTGGCCATATACACCTTCGCTGTAAAACTTCGATCTCGCAAAGCAGATCCTCTGCACTTAATGTATTATATAAATTTGTAATATAATAATATATAATAATGTAATATAGATGTAATAAATACATTTTTAATGTGAATTTTTTTCGTTCTCTATATGTTACGTGCCAGTGATCTAAAACATACAAGTCACGCAGTTCGTTCTACTTTGTCTGGATATCACGTCAAAGAAAAATAATTTCGTCGAATTCAAGGCAACCTTAACAAGGTTCATGCGCCGTCGCTCACGTCGTCGATAAAGAATAAATCTCAGCCGTCTAGGCTATAATTTGCATATTTTGCGGCAGTTAGTGAGCGAGGCACGCTCAAAAGGGGCTTGAAACTTTCGAGATTTGCCTCTGCGACGCTCATAACATTACAAGCAGCATCCAACACCGAGCCGCAAGCAGGCGCCGCTCGCCTAGCGGTAATCCAACATGGACGGTGGAACAATTAAGTGAAGCAAGGATGCGATGAAAGTAGTAATAAAGAGGGCGTCGTAAAGGAAGGAAGCACGAGTTTATTTTTACCTATCTATCTGGGAATCGGGCTAACTTTAAGTGGTGATTGTGCAGAAAATATAGAATATGCAGAGCCAATAAAATGTTAGCATCTGGTTGACACGAGGCGTGTTTGAGTTAGCGAGATAACAACAGTAACGGGTGTCGCGACCAAATGTCGTCGCCTATAGCTGTTCGCTGTCTCCGACACGTGAATGAAAGCGATTTATGATCTTATGATCTGTGGATGTTAGAGATAGACCAGTAGATGGCTCGAATGCAGGGCAACGCACCAAAGTGCATGAGCGTAGGTCTGTGGTTAGTGGAAAAAAGTACAAGCACAAGCGTCGACTAACTGAATTTTATTAGTCAAAGAGCGTATATGTAAGAAAATGGAAGGCGAGAGAGTGATCTAACGCGGTATCGCAGACATGTGGCAATATCACTGTTGGTCCAGGAACCAGCAGCAACATTTTGAAAATACATGCACGGCCAAAAAAGAAAATAATATTCCGAAAGATCGCACAATAATGTGTACACACTTAGACCCAAACTCGCTCAAATCGCTGTTAATGAAGCAGTAGGTCTCGCGAAGACCTATTAATGAGATGCTTATAACTACACACAGTGCTCTGTAGTCACTATGGCTCACTTATAGCAATGTCCTCAAAGAAGTGTTGAAGTGCGCCCACTCACTTGCGATGCTTTTGATGACCATGCACGCAGCACCTTGGCAAGTGCTGAAGGGTTCACTGCGCATTGAAGCTATGCATATGCAATTCCCCTTGCCCAACAGCTAAGTCCAGTTGAATAACTGCCGTAACTGAGTGCGTGCCCACGAACATCGCGATGAATTTGCAACGACTTTTTTACAGCAAAGCTGCTTACGCGGACTCTGCGCCGTCGTTGTCGGACTTCGCTAAAGCTATCATCATCAGCAATGGCTGGAGCTTCGTCGTCTTCTACCCCAGCTGGCTCCGTTGCTGCTCGTCACTCCAGTGAGAGAGAGAGAACAACTTTAGTGAAAATGCCTGCAGAGTCGGTTAGGCTCCCTCCACGCAGGGAGGACAAGCTTTTACCGCGACGCGGCCACTACGTCAGTCTCGTGCATTGTGCTCCTCGAGGTCTTGGTTCCTCGCTACTTCCGCGGATCCGAGAGGGCCGCCGCCCCCTTCCTCAGGGTGCTGCCCCCCTTCTCCTCGGTTTCGCGAGGTCGCTGCCTCTCTAGAGCTGCCGAGACCTGCTGGACGGCCTTGAGTTGCGTATCTTGGTCATAGCTCCTCGTTGCAGCCTCTAGCTGCGGCGGGATCATCGCCTTCTCGCTGGCTTCTCGTGGATTTATACTACAGTCCCAAAGGATGTGAGCCGCGGTGGCTCTCTCCTTAGCGCACAGTCTACACACGTCACTCGCGTACACGCTCGGACACACGTGCTTAGCCAGCACCGGGGTGAGAAGGGACCCCGTCTGTAATTGCCTGTATAACACTGCCTCCTTCCGGGTAAGCCCCGGGTGAGGTGGCGGCATAGCCTGTCTGTTAAGTCTGTACCACTTCACTATTTCGTTGAAGGTGGTCATCTTGTCCTTGGCACTGCACCGCGACCAACACTCCGAGTCGGCCGTGCTTGCAGCTGCGCGGTTGGTTAGTGCTCGCGCGGCCGAGTTGGCCGTCTCGTTGTGGTTCACGTTCCCGCGTTCCGACACGTCACTTCCCATGTGGGCCGGAAACCACTTGATCACCACAGCGCTTTTGCGTCCGATGTCTTCGGCCTTGCGCAGTATGCGCGCAGCCTCACTACGTACCCTACCCTTGGCGTAGTTCTTCACTGCCGTTCTAGAGTCACACAACACCGTAGTGCATCCGAGGTCGGAGACGGCCAAGGTGATGGCCACCTCCTCCGCCCGGTGCGCCTCTCGAGTCCGGACGCTCGCCGCGGTCTTCGTATCACCCGTCGATACTCCAGTCATTTCATTTTTCTTTCGTCGTAATGGGAGGCCGCGTTTACGGAGGTATGAGCCATTCAGTGTCTTACGCGAAGGACAGATTTATCTTGAAGCAATTTAATTTCGAAAAATCGCAAGCGGCAATGCCGGGCGGATGCTGCTAACCGCGCCACCAAGCAAACTCGAGACATCGAACGTAAGCGACAATGATGGACTGCGGACATACCGTCACTGACCTCGTTATCTGATCGTTCCCGAAGCGGTATTCATACTCACATCGCTCGCTCAGCGGTTACGGTAGTCTCCATACGAGCACAAATCTGGCGGTATTACTCTTGAACGCAACATGGAGATCAAACTGCGAAGAGACTGCCAACAGACTTGAACATCGAGAAGTCAACGCACGGCCAGAATTTTGAAACGGTCCCAATTTGCTTCAAAAGTCTTGAAACCGACGCCACAAGCACGCCCGCTATTGTTATTTTTTGTATAAAAGTCGGCATCTGAGCTCGCACGGACATTCCGGTGTGAGTTTCGCTAAATCTAGGCAGTCCAGCTTGTTGAAAATTTTTGCTTCAACACCGTTGTGATCTTTTACCGACCTTTCTGGAATAGAAACTTCGTCGGAAGTCTTTCACTGTAACCATATTTCCAGTGTAAGGTCCCTTTTTTAGGGCACGCACACTCACAAATGTTTGTTTTCTCTGTGTTCGATTTCCAGCTTTTGACAGAGTACGAAAGAGAGTCAGGTTTCGACATAGATGGCAAAGTATTATCAGAATTGAAATGCCACGACGGGGTTGACGTTTTTATTGGACGCACGACCATGGCAGTGACATACGGGCGCAGAAGCGCTTGTTCTGTTCGCCCAACGTTACGTTATCTTTTTTTCTGGACAGCCGGCTTGCCCTAGGGCACACTGTGCAGCTTTCCAATGCAATTTGTCTTTTGTATTTAGCATATAAGTTTCGCGTTCGACCTCAATTTCTGAGTGACAACCTTTGTCATCTGTGTCAAGTTATTGCGCCACCGGGTTGCTTTGAAGTTTTTGCTCGTTGTTTTCAGGTTTATGTTATACAGATACCCCTGAACTGTTTCTTTTTTAAGGAAAGATAATATACGCTAGCTGCTTTCAATTCAGTTCCTGATATTGAAACTGTGGTGACGTAACGCCAAGCGCATGCCGTGCCACTTCGTCATCACGGGCACTGATATCAGCAGCGGATAAGTAACCGCTGCCTATAAAAAGCGTGTGCAAAAGAATAAATGTGATTCCTTGTTCTGCACCAGCCACTGTCGTTTTCTGGAGTACGGCTTCTCGGTTGCCGCACGCTACTACAAAAACATACAAAAAATCTGTTAGCGGTATCGCCTTTGTTAAAATGAGCATGTTAGAAATTGTCATCTATTGAAATATTAGGTGTCGTTATATCGCATCTGTTGAAGCATTGGTTATGCCGCCATTGTCTTGGTGAACTCTGCCCTATAAAAAATGCCTCAAATATTATGAAGTGTCACTCAAAGGAAGGCCTCAAGTGCTGCTGTAAACAAGACTAACTGACCGGACGATAACTCCGACAACGCCTTTAAAATGAAAACAACGGTAACGACGGCTGTTGGTGATTGTATGAGCCCAACGAGAGTGACGGCAACTACAAAGAGTTCACAACTAACAGGTAGGGGTTCTGGCACCAACCAAAGGGTGGGAGCAGACAGTGTGCTTTCTTTGTGACTTCTTACTTTTTTTTTTTTTTGCTGACACAAGACGATGTTAATAAACATGATAATGATAGTTGTAACAGATTACATTATTATTTGCTAAAGTACACTATCTAGATCTCGTCGTAAAACTAAAAGAAAACAGAACTGTAAGTATACCTGTGGCATGATGATGGTGATGAATGTGGTGCTTTGTGGCGCAAGGGCCAAACATGGCCAAAGAGCGCCAGGCCGGTGTTAATGCCTGTACCCAAACCCTGCTTCGCTGTTAATGAGTTCGCGGTGCAGGTATGAGTTACGAGAGGTAGATCTTACGTGGTTGTAAAGGGGCTTAAAAACAGTCATTGTAAAGTACGTAAAACCTATATGTAATAAAATTATGCTAATGGTTAATGAGCTGTACTATGGACATGAAAGATATATTGTGAAATAATGGTGACAGAGTAAAATATGTCAGAGGTAAACATTTGCAAGAAGCACTACTACCTTAACAGAACCCTTGAGACGCGAGGTTCTGAAGGCGTGTGCTATACAAAACTATTATCACAACGGCATATTCTGCAAAGAGGATGTGCTATGAATTTATGGGGCTAAAAACATCCTGATCGATTATGATATTGCTTGAGAGAGTGCCGTTTTAACAAAGTTAGAAGTGTACTAATAATAAATGCCTCGTATTGTTGTATTATCACTTTTGTTACCACGCTGCACTGCTTTTTGCTGCTTTTTACAGCGACGCTGTATATATCATTCAAGAATCCTATAACTGCTGTGGTGTCGAAGAACGGTTCTGCATCAAAAACATTACAGAATGGAGAGGGTTGTGCTGGCGGTATGCTAGAGGCAAGTGTTTCTCTCAGCTTCGGCTTCTCGACGCTCCAGGGGGGAGGACGTGGAGGATGGCCAGCCTTTCACCACATCCGCCACACGTTAGAGGCGCATTTCCAGTCAGTAATAAATGATGGGTACCATACGTGTGTCCTATCTCGAGTCGACAGAATAGGACATCAGTTCGTCGTGTTTTCTTTTGGAGGGTCAGAAACCTAAGTGTGGCTTAATCAAGCGAAGCTTATTGTTTGTTTCCACATTCCAGAAGCGCTGCCAGTCGCTTCGCAGTTTCTTTCGTAAGGCTTTAGATCTGCGACATGGGCAGCAGCGGTAGGAATAATAGCTTGCGATGTGAGCGATGTGGCCATTTGGTCTGCTAGTACGTTACCGTCGATGCCTCTATGGCCAGGTACCCAACATATAATGATATGCTGGTTAGATATATACGCTTTACACAGGACAGAATAGAGCTCAATAAGCACCGGGATTTTGTGCTTACGGAGGGATATAAAGGCCTTCACGACGTTTAGAGAGTCTGTATATATAATTGTTTTTGGCGTTTTGATTTCCTTATATGCTTCACAGTCCACAATAGTGCATAGGCCTCAGCCATAAAGATACTTGTTTCCGTGATTTGTACACTATATTCTGAGAAGGATGGACCAACGGCAACATTAGACACCCCGACATGCGACTTGGAAACGTCTGTGTAAAACTTTGTACACGAGTACTTGTACTGGAGTTCCAGAAAATGCATCTTATTATGTGCCTCTGGCGCATATTTAGTGACCTCTACAGGGGATGTGTCACACTCTACCAGCTACCACTGCCATGACGGTAACAGTTTCGCTGGAGCCATGGGACGATGTTCAAGCACTGGAACACGCATTTTCTCACTAAGGTTCCTCACACGCAAAGAGAATGGCGTTCTCGCTGCAGGTTGGTTATAGAAGAATGTGGCAGCGGTCATATCGTGTATGGGTGAATGAGACGGTTGTTCATTTTCCGGATATATCTAAAACTAGCATATGAACTCTCAAGATGGCGCGACCACACACTTGCTTCTGCATAAAGGCTTTGTACGGGGCTTGTCCTTAAGGCTCCGGTCGCGAGGCGGATTCCTAAATGATGAACAGCATGCAACATCTTTAAAGCAGTTGGTGCAGCGGACTGATATACTATCACGCTGTAGTCAAGACGCGAGCCGACAAGACACCTATACAAGTTCAAAAGACATTTCCTGTCGCTGCCCCATGTTGTACTTGATAGAAGCTTCAATAGGTTCATTGTTTTGAAGCACTTAGCCTTCAAGTATTTAATATGCGGGATAAATGTGAGCTTCGAGTCCAATATGATGCCGAGAAACTTGTGCTTGGCACTTAGATGTAATTTGCTACCAGAGAGCTCAATAGCTCCCTTTTCTGTTGGCTCAACCTAAAACCGCTTTCCTCAGCCCATTTTGCCACTTTATTTAAGGCATACTGGACATGTCCTTCGCAGATAGCAAGGTTGAATCATTTAAATCCAATCTGCACATCATCTACATATACAGAGAGAGCAGAACATTGTTCGTGAGATAGCCATACTCAAAGAATTCGTTTTCACGTTAAACAGTGTGCAGCTTAGCACACCACCTTGCGGAACACCAGTTTCCTGGGTGAACGACCTCGACAAGGCATGGCCCACCCTTACACGAAAGGTGTGATTAGAAAAGTAACTGTTGATAGCACACAGCGTATTGCCGCGGACAACCGTAGAGGAAAGATTTCAATTAATACCGAAGCGCCATGCGGTGTCACACGCCTTCTCGACATCAAGAAATACAGGGAGAAATAACTCTTTGAAGCCATCCCTTAGACTAGGCGCCGGTTTATCATCTTTTCAAAAAGCTTGCACAGACAGCTTGTCAAAGCAACAGGTCTGTAGCTACTAGGTAAGGACGAGTCCTTACCTTGGTTGAGTATGGATATTGTTATAGCTTCTTTCCAAGAAGGCAGAATATACCAAGCAGACCACATGACATTAAATAGAGAGAGGAATGTTTTTTGTGTTACAGGGTGTAGGTGCTTGATCATTTCATACATGATACGGTCACCACCTGGTGTTGATCTGTTGCAACAAACAGGAGAAGTTTTAAGCTCAGCTAAACTAAACGGGCGGTTGTAATCTTCATTTTGGGCGCTTTTCCGACCAAGGGGCTGTCGCTCAGCGCGGTTCTTTCAAACTCAGGGATGATTGTGTGTAATGACATGCACTGGAGATACATTCAGTGTTCACCCAGACAATCTGCCTGAGCTTCCGTGCCATCTCCTTGGGTACTTACTAAGAAGGTTCAAGGGCCCGTCTTTCGGCCTTTTGATTTATTCGCCTTATTCCATATTTTCGCCTCGTCCGCGTAAGAATTTGTGCTACAAATGTAATGCTCCAATCTCTCTCTCTTTGCACGTCCACGTGTTCTCCTGCCTTGTGATTTGACCTGTTTGAAATTGTTAAGGTTTTCTGCGGTTGAAGAATTACAAACAATCCCCAAGCTCTGGCTTGATTTTTGCGCGCTTTCCGACCTTCGTCATTCCACCATGGGATGCGACGATTATTAGCCAGTCTGTTAGTTTGTTTAATGAATTTCGCTGCAGCGTCAATACTAAAACATGTCAGGTATGCCACAGCATCGTCTACATTAAAAGCATTTAAGCATCGTCATCTCCGCTTAAATATGTGAGCTCTCAAAACAGTTCCCAGTTCGCTGGTTCGCCGTTTCATCGGGTAGAATGTGGCGAGTATGCATCTTGTTTTGTAATTAGGAAGTGGTCGCTCCCAAAGAGGTTCTTGAGAACAGACCACTCCATGTATGCCATTAGTGTGCTCGACATTATGCATAAATGGAAGAGTAAGTGTTATGTGTAACGCTTTAGTACGTCTTTTTTTCTTCTTCAATAAACATGCACCTCAAGAAAACAGAAAATTCTCTATCAGGCACCCTCGCGTGTTACAACGAGAGCCGCCCCATAGGGGGCTATGAGCGATTGCATCACCAACGACTATGTACGGCAAAGGAAGTACATCAATGAAGCTCTGAAACTGTTCTGGAAAGCTGATGGCAAGGGGTGATGTAAATAGTTGTGATTAGCTTACCAAACAACACTGCTCGGACAGCAGCTGTCTCGAAGGAAGTTCGTAGTTTTAATTGCTGGCATCCAACACCATCCAACACCCTGAAATTTCCCGGGGTGTCTTCCATCGTTGTGCCTATTTCCGCATATCTGATTCGGCTAAATGGCGTACAACGCTTCCAGAACACAAACCATGCCGCACGGTCGTTCTAGGCTACGCAATATCGCCTGCAGATGACATCGCTTGCCCTTTTTATTTTATGTTTTGTTAACTTGTTCCGATCAAAATGAGATACAAGTACTTTTTCAATTTCGACAGAACGTTGATGTCACAATGCCAGCTTATGCGCAAAATTATTGGACCGTACGAAAAATCTTGACTTAGGTATCGAAAAAACGCCGTTTTCAATATACATTGTCACGCCGTCTGAAACTCGAGGGACAAAGGCACTAGTCAGCAGGAGCAGCAGCGAGAACAGGCTGTTGAATACGTAACGCTAGTCACTTCTTGTTCTTCTTCTTCTTATCGCAATCGTCGTTGCCACCCTAGAGACGCGGCATTGGCCTCCCTTCCAAAGGAAGCTTCGTCGCGATGAGCAACTTAAGCGTGTGCATGGACGAAATATTAAAACGTGAGTCACGT